>NC_092706.1:10284738-10584738 GCF_964275005.1 Diadema setosum
TCCACTGATTCCCACTGATCAGTTACTAGCCTTCCCCTTTAATGCCGCCAGTTTATTTCCTTTTGAACACTTGGCGCCTTCATGGACCCTCATTTTTACGGCGAGATTATTACCTGTAAAGTAGCCTTGACCGAGAGTTGTAGGTTGTAAATATACTTTCAATTTTCATATAGGTGGAAGCTTGTTTCAAGAGCGCCATGATGGGCAAGGTTTGTCATGTTTCCCACAAACAGAGTATATACCTGTAGACCGTCCTTTACTGAAAAAAAAAAATCAGTGTTAGATTTAACACCATCGGTGTTTAATCTAACACCGATCAAGTGTCAATAGAAGACCACACCCACAGTTGTAGAAAGTATATTGTGATGGTGTTGAAAAGTGTTCACCTGGCAGTTCTTGGTGTTAATTTGACACTTATAGCTGGTGATATTTATAACACTGCACTGGTGTTAATTCAACAATGACACCGCATGGTGTTGATTTTTGTTATTGCTGGTGTTAATGTCAATGGCATAACACCCGTCCAGCTTCAATAGGAGACCACACCAACTGGTGTTACTGTGGTGTAAATGTGTTCATACCTTTTTTTTTTCAAAAAATCAAGTACTTTATCGGAAATTCTTGATCGTCTTGTTGAAGTCAAAATCAACAACAAGAACAGTAACTAAGAAACTATCCACAAAAACAAAAAACCAACCAATTTTATATTTTGAAATGACACCCGGGGGTGTTAATCTTACACCATAAATGAGCACCAAAAATTTAACACCAGCTCAGTGTTTCATATTTAACACCGGACTTTTTGCACTGTTGACATTGTGAAGGCGAGCAGTAGAGCCTCCTGATCTATAGCGCCGCCCACGTGTGGTATCTATTTGTCCTGTGTTGATCACGTGATTCATTCATCAGTTACCTAATGCGCGTGGAAGGGGCTCGCTCCCAGTCCTTTCGCTGCTCCTCTCAAAGCTTATAAAGAAGAGGTTCTCTTTACAACCGTCTGTACAACTAGGTCAACTAACCATTCAATGAATGGTTAATGCATTCTAGTGCGCTTACTTAAAGTACCTGAAAGAGGAGTTAACGGAGGCCGTCTTGATTACACTTATTTCCCGCTAACTCGGATCTCCATGTTTGCCTTGAGTAATGTTAAAGAGAATGGCGGGTTTCGGATGGAACCTCTTAGCGCTGACGAATCCCTGAAGCCGCGTAATGCTTCTGATGAAATCTCTCCTCGTTAAAGTCGGGTAGCATTTGCGAGTTAGTATCGATGTGAAACTAGGGTGTGTATGTGAACGAGGGGCACCGCAAGAATAAAGCATAGCTAATGTGTTAAACTGCCGCTGCTGTTCTGAAGCTCCGACCACCCCCCCCCCTCCTCCCTTATAAACACACAGACAAACAGACAGACAGACAGACACACACACACACACACACACACAAACACATACACTTACAAACTCACACCACCGCATTTACTTGGGAGCCATGTAATTTGAGCTTTATGACTAAGCGTTAATGAACGATCATTGCGAGAAAGTCAAATATTTACAAATTGATGGCTTTTCATGTGCTCTTTATATGGCAGCTCCAAACTATCCATTAAAAAAAAGCACACACACACACACACCTCTCTGATCTTCTACTTTCCAGCATCACCCATGCAGTCACCTGAATAGTGCGAATGGATGATCCCTTGATTTGGGAAGCTCTCTTAAAGGAGAACTGCGGGTGATTTTTTTCTTATTATTATACATTCGAACAACCATAACGCGCTTATACTCGGTATAGCGTTTCTGAATTCATAGTGGTTGGAATGCGGAATAAGAATGTTTTCAAAACTTATAACAAATCACAATGAACAAGGGTGATGACATCACAATATAAGTGCATGGACGGAGGCTCAAGGAAGCAGAACAAAAGAAGAAAGCATGCAAAAATTCTACACAGGTGAACTTGTTAAGCAAGCGGTGTTACTTTTTAGTACAGTGTGATTACATCGCTGCATTTCTGAAATATGTGAGCTTCCAATGTCATTATTCTTGTTCAGTGTAATTTGTTTTGACTTTTTTAGAGTATTAGTTTCTCTCCTCAAGGACCACAATAAATTCCACAGATCTATTGACCGATTCGGGTTCGTTGAGGGCAGCAGACATTTTATGGCACTGGGCGCAGCCATGAGCTCAAATTGCGGTGTCTCAGCCGACCCCCCCTGCTCTCCCCCACCCCACGGGTAACATGTTTATCGCGCAACTGTAACAAAGGTTCGCGCACTAAGCAAGCATTCGCGCACTCAGTACAAGATGCCCATTGGCTAAAACAACCATGCATCAGTTTTTCATTCTGCGCGCGTGAGAGGGGTGGGGAGAGAGGAGGGGGGGTCGGATGATACACCGCAGTAATGGCTGCGCCCATGCCAAAAATACACATAGCGCGTCACAGAATCGGTCAATACATGGAGCTGTCGAATTATATGCTAAGTGATGCGAATTGTCTAGACTTTCCCTTTAAATTCGTCGTAGGAGGGAACGATTTAAAAGACCTGTGCAATGCAAAGGAATGAAGGTTTGTGTTGATAGTACCTTATATTGCCAGAACTTAACTTGTTAACACGAAATAACTTACATGTTTCTTTACAATGTCTTATGTAACTCGCATTATTAACATAGAAACATGCAAGTTTGATATGTTCAGTATAATGGAAGGTGCATTCAACTGGATTTTGTCATTCATACATCAGTACTCTCGTGGTGAATGACTGATGATGTCACCTACAAAACCTTTGTTTGGAAAGTTTTATTTTGCAAGCGTATGCAAGTAATGTGAAGAAAAATCGAATGTAATTAGTATAAAATATATGACAAGTATCTAGATATTCTTCTGGTCACACGAGTGATGATGAACGCAAGTCAACATGCATTTGCATTGTATAGGCCCTTGTGTCGAATATTGATCTTGATTTGTGGAGCGATCGGGACATTCAGTGATTGTGAAAACTCCGAATAAAATCATCTACTTTATTGAAAGTTTTATGCCGTCAATAGTTGCCAGAATCCTCTCCTGTGGTGCATGCACTTGTTTAGTACTCGTAATGCACGTGTTTGAAATGATGGATATATACATTAGTGACTAAATTAAACTCTTGAAATTCAGTCATGATAGCAAATTAAGAGCAAGAGTTTCAGTTTGGTTATTATTGTTTTGTTTTGTGTCATTTCTTAGACCACCCATTAATGAACGCTGATGTGAGAGCTGTCTAAGAAGTTCGTTTTTTAAATTCTTTTTATCACAATATTCCAGTAAGTTTCCGAGATAGACTACCAAAGTATGAGTGGAGTTTGACACCAATATCTGCCAGCCAATTTGTGGTTTAGGTTTATTATTAACGAGGGCAAACTTTAAAAAGGCAGTGCATTGCAAAATTACTTTTAAAGGTTAAACGCTGCTTTTGCACGTCTTACGTCTTCATACTTCATTTTTCTCAAGACACAAGAACTACATCTGGGTTTGATGAAAAGATCACGAAGCAAATTGAGAGTCCCCTCTACTCTTCTTAACACGTTTCAAGAAGATATTACATCTACAAAATTTCGCGTTGCACATCAATTGGCAGGAAAGCCTAAAAGTGCTAGTTAAAGTCCCATACACTGAATTCATCACGTCTGCGGTGCAAGCAAGACATTTATTAGCAAATAAAAGTGCGGCATTTTAATGGTGATGCGTACTGTGTGTGTGTGTGTGAGAGAGAGACAGAGAGATGCTTTAAAAATGAATAAATGCCAAAAGTTCATTCTGCTCTGGAAGGTCTATAGTAATATGACGAGTTTGCTCACAGCATTTATTTTTACGAAGTAGCTGAAACGACATGATATATGACAGGATCGGTCAGCGTGAGGCGCAAACAAAGTAGATTTTGAGAGAGTTTAAAGCTACCATAAACTTACAGATAACACGTGCTTTTTGGCTGTTTGATGAGGGGAGTTTAAGACACGACACGCTTACCTTGCAAGAGTATAAGCTACATTTAGATTATCATTACAAAAAACGAAATGCAAAGAAAGGTCCAGAAATCTGCAATGGTTATACGCACGCCCATAAAGGAGGATTCGTTGTCATATCATTTCTTAAGACCTTCTTCCTGCAAAGTTTTCTTGATGTTAATCCCTTCACCCTTTCTGTACCAGGGACATTGGACAGTGTGTACAATACATTGGGGTTTTTTTCTGTGCCAAACGGAACTCGAAGCGCACGAAAGATTTAAGAACACTTCCTACACACCACATTCACTTTTTTGTTTCAGCTGACGATTTGCATCCGGGATCTATGCTGATTTCGTATAGTGAATTATAACATGCAGCAAATCCAGATTCCGTAAACAAGGGATTAATCGAAATGTTTGGTTGTAATTGTGGTTGAAGGCGATGACGAATTAATGGGAGTCATAATCCTTTACAAACTCATTTTCATTCCGAGCACGTATTCGGCAGATTTGACGAACGCGAGATTTTCACAACTCATTAACGACAATAAAACGACTAAACCAATTGCTGTCAAATTAGATTTTATAAACAGAATTTGTCATGTTGCTGATGGAAACATGGTGTTTATTACCATGATAAAACGCGCTGGAAAATAGCAGACACGGGGGCGAACAGAATGACTTATGGTTGTGATTCAGTCCTTAAAGGGATGGTACAGTATTGGTGGAGATGAGGATTGGGCTTTTAACTTTTTGCGAGATATCAAGAAAACACTTATGATATAGTACAAAGCATACCATTTTAAGAGGAATTCAAAGTTTATTTGATGAAAATCGGGTTTGGAATGACTGAAACATCCAAAAACAAAGTAAAGCAAAGCGGTCGTAATAAAGTGTGGGTCCCAAACTTTATTAGAATTCCTCTTTTTTGGATATCTCAGCCATTTTAAAACCAATTTTCATCAAATAAATGTTGAATTCCTCATAGAATTACATAATTACATGCTCTTTCATATTTCATAAGAGGTTGCTCATTATCTCACCAAAAAATGTTAGAAACCTGAAATTAGGTCTCAACCAAAACTGTACCATGTATACGATCCCTTTAATGTCAATGGGATACCAGATGTTTTGACCAATGACATGATGGACGGTGCGCTGCTACCCCACCCCCGTCATATTGTTAAGTGCATTTTGGTGAAAATTTGATATTGTTGAAGCGACCGAACCCGCTTTTAAGATGTAGAAGTAGAAGGGAACATTATTAGAGCGCATTAGAAAACGGCCATAAAAGAAGATTAAACAAACGGGTATATCTTCCAAAGGAACATTTAAGACTCTGAGAGCACTTAGAATACACTTCGAACAAAAATTACGAATGTCAGACTAAAAATTCAATGCACGGAGTTGACTTCCACCTACAGTTTGGATAAACTTATCAGAAACAGATTGTGTTTATCAGCAACGACAGATGCTGCTCAGAAGATTGACGAAGGAATCAAGAAGCTTTGATCATTGAGATATGTATTTTTATTCAAATACTAGTCACAATTTATTTAATATCAGTATTAAAAACTATTTGAGCTAACATAAGCAACAACAACAGAAAAGCATCGGGAGCGAAGTCACGATTTCTGCAAGTCTAATCTTTCCCGAAGCACGTTTTCAGACGATATTACTACTGCAAGATTCCGCACTACACCAGGATTGGGACGATTTCCATCAGATTTCCCTTTGTCGTCAGTTTCTGTCACGCTTTCGCGGTAGATGCAGCGGTTATCGCAAATCAATAAATGTCTATTGGACAGCTAGACGTAAGTGGGCAAATCAAATGCGATTATTATTTATAGGTACTCACAAAATCATGGACGTTATTACATGGTCGGATTTTAATGAAAATGCCAGTTAGAATTCAATAACGCAAAGAGCACGTATGAATGACGTAAACTGCTTTTTATGTTTATTCGTCGTCAATAATGATATCTTATTATGATATTCATGATAGGAAAGTCGTTCCTATTGAAAGGTATGGCTGATTTCTGCAAGGATTTCATGCTATTTGACTTCGTTTTCATTCTCTCCAATCAGACTTGTTTGCCAGCGTAAGAAATTTGGTAGAGAAGGTTGGTTATCACCAATATATTCCTTTCGTTTCATCTTTTGGTATTTTTTCTTTATCTTTATGTGTTTTTTCAGGGACAGAGCAGAAGAAGCGAACTCAGCGGGAGAGAAGAGAAAGTCGGCACGCAGTGATTTGATTGGCCAGTGAAGTTAGAGACAGGTTTGAATCAACGAATCGAAATCAACGAGGCAGTCGCTTCACAAGCGCGCACGCACACGGTCACACACACACACAACAATCAAACATGGATCATAAATCAACGCGGGTGCTCTTGGTCGCAACCGTTCTCCTCATTGCCTTAGTCTCCACCTCAGACGCTTCAAATTACTGGAGAATAGCAAACAAAGCCCGGCTGGGGAACCCGAGGTACACGGCACGCTCGCCGAGAGTCTACGACAAGCTGAGGAGAAACCTCGTGAAGCGATACATGGACGACAACGTCGTCAACGATGCCGAGTCCACCGTTGAGTCGTGGCTACGGGAGTGGGTAATGAACAACAGGTTAGTCTCAGTTCAGCGTAAACAGTATGTTTTCATCCATTAAGTCTCAATCAATAGTTTCAAACGACAACCGAATCCACAGTGTTAAGAACATAACATGTTATAAGTCGATTACCTGTACTTGGCGGTACTTGCATGACTTCCAATGACGATAAGATGAGGTGCAAAGGGTTGATTTGAAACCATTATTGTGCAGTTTGTTTGAACATAGGCCTACATTCTCTGCATCATTTCATGATAATGTTACCAACAGTAATAATTCTGACATAAATGACAAAATAATCAGGTTAAAAAAATCAACAAATAATATAATGTACATTACATTCAATACAAAACCTTGTTTGCTATAAGGATAAATTTTGACTAATGCAGAGGGTGAGACTTTAAGAAGTGCTCGAAGCGACAATAGTGCCCCCCCCCCCAAAAAAAAGAAAACAAAAGATACGTAAGGCCTACTTATGCGTGTGACAAAATTCAATAAATTGTACAGATGAACATGTCATTGTTGCACCATGTTGAGGATGTAGTTATTACCCTGAAAGACGATTTAAGTCACTAATGGTCGTGAATCACCGTCAAGAGTTCCTGGTGGAAGACGTAGCTGGAACTTTTTTATTCACGAGTTTAATGTTGACAGAAATCTTGAATATCTACGTGAGAACCAACAGTTGAACAAGAAATTAAGACATGCATAAAATCACGCTTTCTTGGAAAAAAAAAAGAAAACACACACACACACACACACACACACACAAACAAACAAACAAAAACCCGAAGACATCTGTCGGTCAATGATGCGCATCCTTTTAAACGGCGTCTGGAACGTCTCTATCTCTCGTGATAAAGATATTCACCTCTACAGGAATGACAGGCTGACTCATAGACGTCATAGATTTCTCACCATAAAACGAAATAGAGTCGTAAAAACGAGAAATTAGATATTTCGCGAGGCTCGCTAGCCTCTTTAACTTAAAAAAAGGAGTATAAATAAGAAATACGAGAAATGTCGATGAAGTAAAAGTGTTTAATTAAAGTGAAATGAAATGAAATGAAATGAAAAATTATGCTAAAAAGAAAAATATGACTCATTTTCTTACACCTCACGAGGTAAACAACCCACGAGTCATACAGCGTACGAGATCCACACTAAGCAAACAAGGCCCTTGGGACCGACACATTAAGCTCCGTGCTGTAATGTTGAACTCGTGGGCAGTTTTTACCTAGTGTCAAACTCATCACTCGTGGGCCTTATTTGCCTGAGATCGAACTAGTGGGCTGTATGACTCGTGGGTGTCGGTCTCATTGGCCCCTTCATTTTTGTTTGTGTCCTGTTGCATGTAACACGTTAAAGGGATGATTTAGTCTTGGTCGAGATGGAACCTCAGGGCCCTGTTTTATGAAGAGTTAAAATTGATTATATAGTTGATTTCGAATGTAAGTCTATGTCAGCCTGTGTAGTAAGGAAATTTAAAATCGATTTTATCTTTGGATAAAACGGGGCCCAGATCTTTATTTTTAGGTAAGATAACATATCCAAAAACAAAGTAGTCCTGATAAAAGTTTGGCCCTAACTTTTATTAGAACCACATTGGTTTTGAATATCTCAGCCATTTCAAAACCATTTTTTATCAAATAGACTTTGAATTCCTTTTTAAAATGCATGCTCTTTCATATTTTATAAGTGATTGCTCATCATTTTACCAAAAAAAGGTAAAAAACCTGATGCCCCATCTCAACCAAAATTATACCATCTCCTTAACACTGATGAAAACGGTAGAAAAATCGATACCCTGTCTGCATTTTGACAAGTATTATTTTGGTGCTCTAAGATAATTCACTTTCAAATGTTCACGTATTCATAATTATATTAACAGAAAATGATCATTGTACATTTCATGCAGAATAGAAAAGATGGGTGCATATGCCTACATAATTATTCTGGTGGCAGGCTGAGCACATCCCTGATGTGTACACGGTTTAGCTAAGAGCTTCTATGTGAAATAAAGGTAACCTCACAATGGGGAGTGAACTATTAACGTAATTTCATTATCAAAGGTGCTTTTAAAGTTATAAACTTGTAAGGATTTCGCCCAACCGACGAACATGAAAATAATTACTTTATTAATTGAAAAAAAAAAAATCATCATTACTTAGGCGCCCTTGGTTCCGTAACCTTGAGTGAAGTAACACATGATAATATGCGCTACTTTGATTAAGGTTACATAAAATAAATATAAAAGGTTGCACAGCTTACTTAGTTTTGAATATACCTATCAGCCGATAATCACTAATTTTTTTACTTCATCGGCTGATGGATTTATTTTGTTCCAAACTAAAGCAAGTCATGGTATTGTTGTTCCAATATTGCACATGATGAAGTGTACAGAGGAGGGGGGGGGGTATAAAGACTCGGTGAATACAAACGGCAAAGGCGAATGGACGTGTCACTCTAGGCAAAGTGCCAGGATGGAGATGCGGTTGAATGAAGAGAGCTAGTGACTCCATCTACGATTAAGTGAAACCAAAGGGTACGCGCCATCGACTGTTTTCCCTCATTACCGCCTTGGGAGTGTGTCCATTGATCGCGGCGCTCTCCATCCAGCCTCTCGTAAAACGAACGAATGAAGAAGTGTTAGTGATGGTGCAAGCATTTACCCCGACCTAAAGAGAGAGAGGTCGATTTTTCATACAATACATGAAACCGAATATTCCCCGATCAGCAGAAGTTCGCCGTAAATTGCACTTGTTGAGTCGATAAGAGTCGTCTAGTGGGTAAAGTATAGGAATAACATAAAACAGCTGGTTTCCCCCAATTTGATTCGATTTCTAAATCCTCTAGGAAAAGGTATATCACGGTCTTAGTCAGTCTTAGTTAGAGACGATTGATTTTAACCCCTCCTCAACCCACATTGGAAAGATTCAGAACTCTTTAAAAGTTAATAAAAATGCCTCCTTGTTCCATTCAAAGAAAGCAGGCTTGGGTGTGCTCCACTCTTTCTCATATGTCATTCACGTCACTGAAAAAAAAATATGTATATAAAAGCGAGATTTGAAGGTTTGGCTTCGACTGACATTTTTTTTTTTTTTTTACCCTGCATGGTTTAGGAGTAGGGTGTGGTATATAAAAGATTATTGAAATATCATTTTCTGAATGATTAAAAAAAAAGATGAAATTATGTCCTCCCACAAATCTATTTAAAGAGTATATTACCTAGCATGATTTTATTTACTTTCAACAGACTTTTGTAGGGTTATACGGCCGATCAATCTCTGAAATATGACATGCTTGTAAACGATAGATGAAGATTTCATTTCACTCAATAAGCAAGAATTGGAGGAAAGTACCCCCCCCCCCAAAAAAAAAAAAAAAATCCTCAAGATAAACCTCACCAAAACTGCTAAGACCATACTCTATGTCCTATTACTCTGACTGAGTGAAAGAATGGGAGAAGAGGATACATGTGGTAACTTTTAGTAAGTTTCGATTCATATATGTATATAAATAAATAAATATATATATATATATATATATATATATATATATTTATTTATTTTTATATATATATATATATATATATATATATATATATATTGTGTACATCAGGAGCTTCCGAAAAGTAGTATATTATGAAATTATGTATCTAGCTCTGTGTTTTTGGAATTTGTATCATTATTGTTCTTGTAAATATACGATGATGTGTGTTTTGGTGATGGGCCCGGGGTGTAAAACAATTCTTTTGTTTAAATGAAATGTAAAAATTCAAAACTGAAATCGAATTATATTTCAAATGAAACTATATCAAAGGGCCGGACTATGGTGGCTACGTCCATGTCGTGAAAAAAAAAAATGGGTGTACTTTTTTAAGCTTTCATGAATTCATTGTAAATTTATTTTCATGATCTTTTCTTAATGTGTAACCTTTCGAGAGGCGTAGGAGGGTGTGAATGATTTCACGGCTGAGATTTGCGCATGAACAGAGAAGACACCTACATAGGAACGATTAATTCTTGCTCCTGTCATGGAGTGTGTAATTAACGAGCAACGCGACATTGGACATGGCTCTTTTGTTCATACTCAGTCGGCTTAAATGAACACTTAGAACTCCATGCCGTCTGAAGTGTCTGTTGCGATGGCGTTCACAACAGAGTATGCTCCAGATGAAGCATTGACATATATGATTATTGACACTGTTCTCCATCTGCCAGCGACTTTATCATCACTTTTCCTCCTCGTCATCATCATACTCTTCCTCCTCCTCCTCCTCCTCCTCCTCTTCCTCCTCCTCTTCCTGCCCCCCTCCCCCTCCTCCTCCTCCTCGGGTTACCGACGTGCGAAATTATTTCTTCTATGTCAATGTATATTTTTGTATGATGATGTACATCTGTGCTTTTTTTTTTTTTTTTTTTAGTAAAGACCATTTAATCAAATTCAATTCTTCTACCTCCTCTTCCACCTCGTCTTTCTCTTCATTTAATCTATTCGTCTTTATATCTACGTCTCCTTTTCTGTCTTAATGTTTTCATGGTTTGCCCATCTATATATGTCGTTTATAAATTTGTCGGCAAATCAATTTTGGAGTCCTGCAGTCATATCTCTAACTTTATATTTCTGTCCCCATTGTTTCCTGTGTAGCTACAATGTATCTAAATCTTTAGTTATTCAAAAATTACCTACATATAGGGGCAAGACATTAATCGACGTATACAAAGATTTGGTAATTAACTGCGAGAAAAGTTTGTTTTACATGCCTTAGTATTGAATTTAGCTGGAATAGCTTTCATAGCTCTATAGCTCCTTTTTGTGGACATGGTCTTTTTCTCTCAGGAATATTTTGGCTCTCCACTTATTTTTGACCGTTCCGTTTGTCAGACACTCCCTCTTTCATCTTCCCCGACTCTCTTTCTATATATATGTATATATATATATATATATATATATATATATATATATATATATATAATTTTTTCTGTTTTCTCTTCTCTCGCTAGGGTTATTTTTCTGGAGTTAAATGGGAAACGTTTCATTTCTCCTTCAGTTTTCTTCGTCACCATTTTTTCATTCACGTCTTCTTCTTTTTCTTTTTCTTTTTTTGTTGTTGCAATCTCAATCTTTACACACGTCGCTTCCGTACCTTGTGTCACTCTTTCCTTTTTTTTTTTATCTCTACCCCTTCTTCTCTCTTTTACTTTCTTTCTCCCTCTCTCTCTGTCTCTCTCTCTCTATCTCTTTCTCAATTTATCTGTTCATCCCCCAACTCTCTCTCTCTCTCCTGTCTCTCTCTCAATCTCGCTCTCCCGTAGTTTGCTTTGGTAAGGATTAGGAGCTTGGGAAAAAAACTGGGCCTGACATTTTCGAATCGTGGATTGAATGACAAATAAAATAATCGCTTCTTTGGCTCTGAATCATGTCCAATAAACAACCGACTTTGAAAGGTCTTTCCCGTAAATACACGATTCCTCAAACAAATATGACCTACAAATATACGAAGAAGGACAAAAACAAAAAATGTGCGATAGGCAAATATTATTGTCTGAATCTATGAGACGGGAAGGATTGTGCCGCTTAAAGGTGGCAAATCTCTTTGAGATCAAGCGTCATCTTCAGAAAGAGAGCATCGTTACGAAGGAAAAAAAAACGACCGCTTACATCACGAGCGATGTATTATTGCGTCATCAAGTGGAATGCAATTTTGGGTTTGATTTTGTGACGATTCATTTCAATATCCCAAGCACTCTGACCTTAAAAGTATTGACAGTTGAATACAAGAGGCCAACCCTGCTGGAAAGAACACAGTGTGAGAAACACAGTGTGAACCAAAGGTGAACACATTGGGAACACACTGTTAACTTCGAGCGTTTTAACAGAGTGAACACATTGTGAATCATCAATTCACAGTGTGACACAGAACATTACCATGTGAACACTCTGTGAAAACCAAACCACAATGTGAAATCATCTCCATACTGTTAGATTCGAGCGTTTTCACGTAGTCGACTATGTGACCACACTGTGAACACACTTTGTGACACTGTGTGCTTTCCAGTAGGGAACATAATGTTGATTACGTGAATCGCTTTCTTCAAATAATAACTGAATCAAGTTACCGTTACCACAGTACGTATGTCCTCTGATCTGCGAAAGTGGGAAGAGAGAACCTGACTCAATGATATTAATATTGTAATGTCAATGTTCGAACTTATGAACGATTGACGCGTACGGTGTAGAAGTATAAGAATTGATTTCGGTCGCCTTTGATGTGGCCTCGTCTTTGATCTGTGTCTACGACGTTAGTAATCTGTCCTCACTGTACTTAGATCACAAATCAACGCATCCATGTTTTCCGCTAACGTCCCTTTATCGTTATCTGCTGTTTCATACGAGTCAGTTATCTATACACAATCAATGAGATCACTTTCAGCCAGTCACGTCCAGGCGCCAAAGCAGACACGGTTCAACATGTAGTTTGTTCCGCGTATTAGTCCCACTTCGTTCATGTAGCAGTTGAAATCCAGGAAAGAACACTGCCGGGGTTTTGATGATGTAATTGTGTTGTTATAATCCTTGATGTTCATTCGCTTTTCATTCCCTTGTTTGGTTTGGTTGTAGAATTTTGGAAACTCACTTACTTATCTTTTTACAGATAATCCTTACATTGAATAATGCATTCAGAGAGGAGTAAAGTTAATAGTGTATTATCTGATGTTAGATAAGTGATAAAGTAATGAATGCAACTATTTTCATCAAATCCTTCTCCACTGGATATATAAAATATGCATTAAATGTCAAAGTTACCAATTCAAAGGTGCAGGATGATTTTGTCTGCAGAAAACTTAACTTGATAGGTTAAGGCAGGCATCTCTCTCTCTCCCTCTCCCTCCCTCTCTCCCTCTCACTCACACCCTCCCCCCCCCCTGTCTCTGCTGTCTGTCTGTCTCTCTCCAATTCTATCTATATTTGTATATCTCTATTTTTATTTCTATCTCTATCTCTATCTCTATCTCTATCTCTATATCTATCTCTATCTCTATCTCTATCTCTATCTCTATCTCTATCTCTATCTCTATCTCTATCTCTATCTCTATCTCTATCTCTATTTCTATCTCTACCCCTATCTCTATCCCTATCTCTACTTCTTTCTCTCCTTCCCTATCTCTTTCTCTGCAACTGTCTGACTATCTCAATCTATCTCTCGTTCGTCCAATTTGCAAAATTAAAGATGGGCATGGGTCTTAACCCTGGTACTTAAACACGTTATGACCTTCATTTTGGAAATGAAAAGTTACTTTGCTGTGTAAGGTGTTGTGAACATCTTGGCATAAATTGTAGTCTACCCACTGATTAGTCCAGTTTGATAATGATTATGGTGGTGCTCAAAATGATGATGATGATGATGATGATGATGATGATGATGATGATGATGATGATGATGATGATGATGTTGACTACAACGGTGATGATGATGATAAAGAAGAAGAAAATCATCACAATGAGAATGATCATTATCATGAATACTGTCATTAATCCTTTCATGATTATAATTGTCAAGAACTAAGATATTTTTCAACATTATTGTTTGGTGTCTGTTGGGTTAAACAAAAAGCAAAACAGGCGTTACAAGCATCTTCTGGTTCCATCACAAAACTTCGTAATTTCATAAAATCGCGACATCGGGTAATGTGCTTACCCCTTAAAACTGAATTGAGGTGGATGAATCTGCAATACTTTAAAAATGAATTGCCTCTAAGATATCTATTACAGAACAAAATCCGTTAATTCCTCGGTTCTACTCTTGAACTCACACCAGTAACGCCCTCAGTAAAATCCTTTGAAAGGCTCTTGACTTTCACTGAACCTTCCCCGAGAAGTAAAAATTAGATCAGTTTCTCCTGCGAGATTACTATCTGATAAAAGAATGGT
Source organism: Diadema setosum (assembly GCF_964275005.1). Classification (NCBI taxonomy): domain Eukaryota; kingdom Metazoa; phylum Echinodermata; class Echinoidea; order Diadematoida; family Diadematidae; genus Diadema; species Diadema setosum. The sequence goes on from NC_092706.1 coordinate 10,299,256, forward strand.
GGTGGATTCTAAATAAGACACCGCCGGGCTCACAAAATACAAAGGCTGTTTAAGGCAAACGGATTCCTGTTCCTTCTCATGGGATCTTCGTGCCCAAACATGCTAGCTGGCGCATATTTGTTGTTTGCAACCCCGTCGTCTAAACAAAAGCATGAAAGATCGCGAGATCATCAAATCCGGTTCTGAATGTAACTTGATTTCTATTTTATTCGTGAGTGGGAGTTAGATATCATTGAGACGAAGAATCACGTTTGTTGCCCGCGTAAGCCTTTAACCTCTAAGATTTCCATGTCGCCATGGTTCGGCTTCTTATGTTGGCCTTCGTGTTTTCGTTTTGTGTCTGTTTGTATGTTCATCAATGCAGTTCTTGGTTTTCATTTAAAAAAAAAAAATCTTCACTCCATCAAACAGAACGGACACTATTTCCTTTTCTTCCACGTAACCCTCTGAACCTGCGACTTTCTAGTACTCAAACGCATGCCAGAACACTGATCTTTATGTTGAACTGTTATTGTCTTACCAATAGTAGCATTTTATGTACCTTTCCTATTTCATAGACGTGTTTATTCGTGTTTCATACATATTTATTTGTTCAATTCCTCTTTTCAAGAGATGTCACAAAGCAAATTTTTACTGTCTAACATCCTTGTTTTATAGGTTTCCATCTCTTCGAAGCAGATGTTTCTGAAAGGGTTACAATGGCTTGTTGTGATTCTCTTTGTCTATACAATTGTACGTGCAAGATTATCACAGACATTCACAAAATGTACGTGGACGTCAACAGCTTTGGATGACGAACTAATGTGTGTTTGCTAAATTTACTTCTCCCCTTTGCCACGATTCAGAAATTGGATTCGGGACACTCTGTTTGAAGACAGCTTCACCAACGAGATCTGAGCCTTCTTCACTGTCTAACGGTGACTTCCTTTTTATTTTCATGGTGAGTAGTCATCTTGGCAGCGGAAAAACGTCTCCGAATACAAGTGGCAGCAATGCATCACATTGTGACAGGCAACGTCATTTAGACCAGACTTTCCTTTGGAGTTTTTTCTTACCATGGAATGGCATTATCTGATCAAACGAGTCCCACGGTCACAATAACGAGCACCCTTAATCACAGATGTGTAGGCCTTGTTCAACTTGACGTTGCGTTCAGTGACAGCGAAACTGATTATGAGCAAATTTTGGTGGAGGGGTGGGGGTGTCACAAACAGAGTGAAATTCTCCCCCTAAAGGTAAATTTGGTGAACAATCAAGAAGACAAATCGTGTTAGTTGATGAATCTCACGGTAAACAGATGGTAGCGACAAGGTAGTCCAGCCAGCCCACTTCAAAAATCCGATAGGCTTACTATCAGACGATGTGATCTTTCTACTTGTGTGTGTGTGTGTGTGTGTGTGTGTGTGTGTGTGTGTGTGTGTGTGTGTGTGTGTTTGTGTGTGTGTGTGTGTGTGTGTGTGTGTATGTGAATGTTCACACTGCGCCAGGAAAACACAGGATGGCGCTCGCTAACCCGCCTGGTAGCAACAAGGCGTGCATTCATTTTGTTACTATGCTTGTGTAAGAAAGCATCATGCAGCCACATTGCTACCCACTGGAAGCAGAGTTGACCAGATTCTTATACAAATAACACTGCTAAAGGCAACCTTACTGGTAATAAGGAGTGCATGAATATCTAGTTATACATTTTGGACAAAGATTATCTGTGATAACCAACTTTCCTTTCTTTATAATCAATATTTTAGGTCGTTCATGACAAAAAAAAAATCGATGAAATGATATACAATGACCATTATAGCAATCCCGTATTTTGTTATTATCTTCTCTGTTTTTAGCAGGTTTAATCATAAATATCTCAAATTGTAAGAAATGGAGTTAAGTCGTTTTGCCATCAAACTCTTCATAATGGCGCAACAGATGATGAAAATGCTAAATGATTATCTCAAGAAGAGACTAAATTGTACGAATTTTGCAGGGAAAGTATTGATACGCTACGTAACAGAGAAGAGAGAAAGGAACCTATAGCCAGAGACTTCTTTCATCATTGACATCTATGAAGGCACTGATTAGACACGTGATACGAACTATTGTGACGCATCTGTCCTAGTTCATCGAAATGATTGAAGGAAAAGTCTCCTCCTTAATGATTGTATGCAAATTTGTCACGTTTTTCTCTCTCCTTTTTTTCTCTTCCACAGCTCACCTTCGTCGCAATCATTTCTTCTGCTTTCATTTCTCATGCTGCTGGGGACAACGGGATTGCACTTCGACCAATACGAAGAAAAAAAAAAGGGAGATCGATAATCTTAACCAGGTTACCTGTGATTGATGCCAGCCGGTCAGTTTGCTGCAAATTGAAGACCATTAATTTCATAAGCAGATGTTAAGTTACGCCCCGAATTTCTTTCTGCACCATACCTGGCGGTCATTACATTTTAGAGGTAGCATAAAGTCACTGATTTGCAAAACTTATAGACAGAATAAAAGAACCTCGGGGCTAATTCACATCCAGGACGTCGGAATATCCGGTGACTCTGCACCTTCTCTCTTTTTTTCTTTTCTTTTTTTTTTGTGGGTGGATTTTAATCAAGTTAAGCTAGAGTTCGGCAGTCGACAAAAGCGATATCCGATATGGCAATCGATACTTTGCGATGCACGAGGAAGCATATCGGCATGAATCGCCAGCGCGCCGACGCACCGTACCCCTGGGCGTAGTTCAGTACGCATGTCGCCGCCACAACTTCGTCACCTTCGCATGTACAGTGTTACACGTCCTCTTCATCCGAATTCCAGAAGCAAAAGACAAAAAAGACAAAAAGAACAGAAAATAAAAGAACTGCAACGAAAAGAAAAGAAAAGGAAGGGGAACAAACTTTTTGCATCATGTATTCATGAAGATCACGTGGATGAAAGCAATGAACTACCGGGTACAATCTCAAGTCTTTCTTCTTTTTTCTTTTTCTTTTTTTTTTTCGTTCATCATGCTTTTCCCACGATGAAAGTATCAGCATGTAATAACGATCCGTTAAGAGGGGCTTCGGGAGTTTGTCACAGTACTTTAAATACAGTACCCTCGTAGTAGCAACTGATCTATGGTCGATCATGTCCTAACATGAATCATTTACACATAGATACATATACCCTAAGACGCCTGGATGACTCCTTTTGTAATCTAGATCGTTTGAGAAGGGATCCTAATGTCATTCTCAAAGTTTGAGACAAGTCGATTCAAATTGACATCTAAATAATAAATTATATTTCGACGGTGAGATTTATGCAGCAATGGCGTAGCCAAGAAGAAGAAGAAAAAGAAGAAGAAGAAGAAGAAGTTGTAAAGAAATGGGCTTGCCCTTTGTTTGCTGAGTACTAAGTATCGTAGCTTAAAGACTAGCAAGAAAGCATGTGTCTTCAAAATACAGCATTAATAATGACAGTTCAAGAACACCAAGGTACCTTGAACACTGGCCATCAATCTAGAAGCGGATCATTTTATTGTGAATGGTTAAGATTTATGATGCGATCACATAATTTTAAAACGTCAAATACCAGCAGTTAAGTAACTTTTCAATTGAAAACAAAGCTACGAATTATTTGGCCTCAAGCTTCGATATCACGCTTATTTTCTGACATAATTGTTCTTGAAATGCTACTGCTGTGTAACATCAATGTTTTGATGGAAATTACTGTCTAATGGCAATTGCAGTAACTTTACGATCGCCGACGATTTATTCTGCAAACTGGCATATAATGTGAAGTTAATGTGTAAATGTTCTAGTGAAACGTTTGGGTTGCATGTATAAAAAGAAAATGCACAAAAGAACATACATTATTGTCGAGGCAAACTTTTAATGAAATAGAAAATGTTGGTGCAGCAGGACAGTTAAAGAAAAAGTAAGACTGCAGTCTGAAACATAAAGATCGGCGTAGTCCAACAGCTCTTGGCTGTGAGGATGTAGATAACCCAAATGCAATCATGTTGTGACGTTGCATTTTTTTTTTCTAGCATTGAAGCAATGTATTGCGAATGTAATGTGGCTTTTCACGCTTTACTAATTACAAGTGCATCAGGATTGTATTACTCCTGTTGCAATCAGTGAATGCGTATTTTCATTTCTTTGGAAAATAGCTGATAACAGGACTTTAAAGGGATAGTACAGTTTTGGTGGAGATGAGAATTTGGCTTTTAACTTTTTGCGAGATACCAAGAAAACACTAATGAAATAGTACAGGTCATACCGTTTTAAGAGGAATTCAAAGTTTATTTGATGAAAATCGGGTTTGGAATGACTGAAACATCCAAAAACAAAGTAAAACAAAGCGATCGTAATAAAGTGTGGGTCCCACACTTTATTAGAATCGCTCTTTTTTGGCTATCTCAGCTATTTCAAAACCAATTTTCATCAAATAAATGTTGGATTCCTCATAGAATTACATGCTCTTTCATATTTCATAAGAGGTTTCTCATTATCTCACCAAAAAATGTTAGAAACCTGAAATTAGGTCTCAACCAAAACTGTACAATCCCTTTAAGAGGGCGTTCAGTACTGTACACTGCCTTTGAGGCAAGAATAGGGTGAAATCCGGGGTGAAATTCTAGCATGTCACTGCATAAGAAAACTAATGTGATCTTTATGAATTGATAGTATCTGATAAAATAGTGAAGTCGTCGTCATTTAGATAACTAACAGTGGGACGTCACTTTCACAAATGCCTACAACTGTCTTATCAAAAGTGGGTGCATGTTAAATGCATTGACATCTTGATGTTTTAAGCCTATATACATATTTTCTTGAACTGAAATGACTGGAATGCCTCTTATCAGAAAAAAAAGTATAATCAAAAAATTGTAAGACAGCAATTGCTAGACCACAAACACACCATAAGTGATTGCATTATGAAGAAGTTGTTTCTAATTGAAGAGAACGTGTTTCATTGTATGATATAACACACTAGCACAACGGTAGTCATTGGTAATATGTTTCAACAAATCTCTATACAAATATTCATCTGCGTGCTTGTCGGGTGCTTGTATTCATATAACGGAGCCATTCATATTGTACATTGCCTTGTTCATTTGGAACTTGCCCATTTCTGCTGTTTCTTCACGATGAAAATACATGATTATTCTGAACATCCGATTTCTTTCTTTACAATGTATATAACCCAGCAATTGTAACTAATAGCATAATGCCTATATAGAGGATTAATGTTTGTGCTATAAAATTCCATATGTTTGTCTGTATCTGTCCAGCTTGAATGTTATATGATATATAGTAGATGAAGAGAACATTCTTCTTTTTTTTTTTTTGCATCCTTGAAGTCTCCAATCTGTGTGTGTAGTGATAGGAATATTTGTGAAAGTTCAAGTAGTTTTAAGTAGCAGCTGCATTGGGCACCTAAAACAATCAGCAGCAATAACTGATATGTAGGCCTACACGTGGGTGTGAAAGAAAATCGTATATCGATTCGGACCACTTATCGGGACTGAAATTTGTGGTGTCTTGACCGCCGCCGACCAACGAACTTTTTTCTTCTGCGACACCATCCTATTGCAGAAGTAGGCTACTAAGGGCGCTCTTTCAAATGGTATTTATGTTGTGACGTCATGCACTCTTGACGGCCGTTTAAAAGTCTTTCGCTAATTGGGTCCACCGAGTCAAGGGGCTGATTGAACTTGCAGTTTAGCCTCGGGTCAAGGAAGAAAATTAGGGGCCGGATGGTAATTTCTTGTGCTCGATGTTGTCCTTTCCCTATTAGAGAGTCCTCTGCGAAAGTCACCGCGGGTAGAAATATCAGATTTCATCAACCGTTTGGAGGTCGGCGTAGTGCAAAAAACTGGTAGACACGTGCACTGGGTGATATTATCTCTTTGGGTTTTTCTTGGAAGACGCTGTGCAGCGACGCTAGTGTCTGCTTCCCAATGCATTGTGGGTTGATCGGATTGTTCCACCCCCCCCCCCGAAAAAAAAAGGAAAAAAGAAAGTGAAAATGAACCTCATAACACTGCATGAAATGACCACTTACCAGGGGAAATGATTACACCGCCGTCTTGATTCATAGTCATTTCACAAACGCGTTAGATCCTATAGTGCCCGCCATCAGGCGACTGTTGGGGAAATCATTACCTCCTTTAACCACGACCAAAAAAAAAAAAAAGAAGAAGAAGAAGAAGAAGAAGAAGAAGAAATGAAAAAAAAAACGAATATCGAGGGTCATTTTCCACCTCATCTAAAAAACAATTAAATTCTCCCTCATTACGCGTGCTCTTCCGATTCAGATTGCTCTAGGGGATTTTTATTTGAATTGCAAGAGACTTTTCAAGATTGCTTCAATCTTAATAGCAACACGAATAAAAATAATATATATATATCTATATCTATCTATATATATATATATATATATATATATATGTATATATATATATATATATATATATATATATATATATTTGTATTGTTGTACTGGGTGAGGAGTTTGAGAAGTTATAGTGATTGGGATGAGGAATCAGAATGTGTGTTTTGTTTTGTTTTTAATTCATAACAAATCACAATGAACGAGGATGATGACATGATAGCAGCTTTACATTAGAATAGATGTTGGGGTACTCAAGGAAGCAGAACGTAAAAAGAAAGGTGTGGTAGAATTGTACTAGAATGACATTGCTTCATAATACTCGATTATGTAAGCCTTCTGTGTCACCATCCTTGTTCAGCGTATTGTGTTTTGTGTCTTTTTTTTTTTTTAGTTATCTGCCAAGGATCATAATAAATTCCATCAATCAATATACATGGCACTATACATGGCAAGTAAACAAATTGTTTTGAATACCCTTTTACCATGTTTACAGCACAGAAAGACGGTAAGCCGGGAAATTAACACCAACATTACCCATCCTAATGTTCTTCTTAGTTCAACTGCGTTCATGAGCTAGCCTTAGACTGTTAGATCTGCAACGCGAACGTAAAGACGACGCAGCCTGGAAAAATGGAACAACGAAAACAGCTGTCTCATGCATATTATGCAGAACACATTTCTTAATTTTGCCTCATTGCGTTCGTGTCGCAGATCTAAAGTTCGCTATGATCATTCGAGCGAGACAAGTTTGTTCCCTAATAAGTTGCTTCTTCCAATCTTCTCTCTCTGAACTTTCATGCAAGTGAAAGATTTGATTGTGTCTCCGCGATGACTGTCATTTATTTCATCAAGATTTTCCCCCTTGTCAATAAAAAGATCCTATGTAAAACCTGAAATCGGTCACAAGAATGTTAACATTAATATAATAAGATATCTGAATATGATTATGTGCTTCATGAGTTGAAATAACAAAGGATATTTATATATATATATTATATATATATATATATATATATATATATATATATATATATATATATATATATGTTGATAAGGTAGTCCAAGTGTTGGCAAGATAAAAAGATAAGTAACAAAGCTGCTGCAACAATGTTCATGCTGTATTCACCAACGATTTATTTCTTCACACAAATTTTAGGGCGTCTCGCCGCCCTTTCTCAAGTGTTGATACTGAGAGAACAATAACAAAATTAACAAAATTAAGCCATAACAATTGTTATTGATATTGTTATGGCTTAATTTTGTTATTGTTCTCTCAGTATCAACACTTGAGAAAGGGCGGCGAGACGCCCGAAAATTTGTGTGAAGAAATAAACCGTTGGTGAATACAGCATGAACATTGTTGCAGCAGCTTTGTTACTTATATATCCATATATATATATCAATTATATATCAATATATATATATATATATATATATATATATATATCAATTATTATTATTATTATTATTATTATTATTATTATTATTATTATTATTATTATTATTATTATTATTATTATTATCATTATTATTATTATTATAATTATTATTATTATCATTATTATTATTATCATTATTATTATGATGATGATGTTGAAATTGATGATGATGATGATGATGATATGTGTGGGTGCTTTGCGTGATGTAAGTGAAGGTAAAGTGCGAGTACGTTGTGGTTGATATGTTTCATAAAATAGTGCGATACCTTCACAGATTGACGGTGATAAAGTAGACAGACAGACACACACACACATACACATAGACATAAAAACACACAAACATGCGCGCACACACATAGTGGTTGTTGTGTGCACATACCTGCATACGTATGGATATATTGTGCCAGGATATTAACTTGGATGGCCTTGGACTTCAAATGAAACTTCGACACTTTGTTATCTGATCAAATTTGGATTAGATGGACATATTGCTCAGTGTCTGCTACAGTCTATCACTCGCACGCAGTCTAGTTACGGTACCTTATCCTTCTACCGTATGCACGTTATCATCCTCATATCGATCTTTTTCAGCAGATCTCAAATCCAAATATTCTTTATACTAATTTTACACAAATTCTCCATTATCAATAGTTCAATGACGATATATATGCGTCTGTTTCGCAGCTGGTGGATAAGATTTTTTTTTCCTCAGGCAATGTTCAATGGACAATGAGTGGACCTTTTGACTTGAGATTAGTTATGGCATGAGCAAGTCAAGGCGACAAAATAATGGCGCCACTTTCATGCGCAATTGAATTCGAGTGGACGGAGGGTACGTTTTTAATGTTTTCCTCCATGAACCACGTGATGGGCGGATTATGGTGACAGGGCCAATTGGAAAAGACGAGAGGTTCAGATGCATTCAATCTACAAATTTCTGCCGGATATAATTGAGACAACGAAGACAGTAGATGTCGCACGATGCCGGCTGGTGGTAGAAGCTTCATTACTCCATAATGGTTTGTTATACTCAAAACCTCTATTCCATTTTGTATAAACAAGCAAAAAAAACTGACGAAGAGCCGATGTCGAAAGCTTATATACCACCAACCGGCATCGTGCGACATCCATTGTCTTCTTTGTCTCAATTACATCATTCTTCCCAAGATGACAGAAGCGTTCTGTAAATTATATATATATATATATATATATATATATATATATATATATATATATATATATACATATATACATATATATATACATATACATATACATATATATATATACATATACATATATATAACCCTATATAACTTCACAACAGTAGTTTCAATATAAAAACTCCGTGAGAGAAGTAGTTTTTACGAATTTTCTCCCATAGGGCTTTTTCAAGTCAATACATTGAAATACATTGAAATGTATTGACTTGACAAAGCCCTATGGGCGAAAATTTGTCAAAACTACGTCTCTCACGGAGTTTTTTTTTATATATATATATATTGAACTACTGTTGTGAATCTATACTTTCTTAGGACTCCGAGCAGAAACTGTTTGCTGTTATTGTTGTCCACGTGTTGGCGTGACAATATCATAAAAAAAACAAAAACAAAACTGAAACAAAGTTTATGCTGTATTCACCTAGAGTTTATTTTGCCATATATATATATATATATATATATTCCTTATTGTATGAATAAGCAATTCTGTATAACATGAAAGGCCTAGGTTGCCTCCTGGATTTAACAGGAGACACAAGGCAAAGACAAAGGAAAATACAGAAAAACATGTAAATGCATCTTACGTAGTAAAACACATTCGACAATTATAGTTACATGATTACGAACAAATTGACCCCCAAAAAAATACATTTATACACAAATGAAAATACGCTAGATTTCATTTCTAAACATACATTTCTATAGTAATAACACAACTTAATCTCATTCTATTTTCCCTCCTTATTCTTAACACATCTCCTTCCTTTTTTATACCTTTCTCCTTACTCTATTACCCATTAATTTATTTAACTCCTTAAAGGGAAAGCAAACCCAAAGAACAATGTGGATTGAGTGAAAGCAGCAACATTAGTAGAACATACAGTGAAAGTTTGAGGAAAATCGGACAGTCGATGCAAAAGTTATGATTTTTTAAAGTTTTGGTGTTGGAACTGCTGGATGAGGAGACTACTAGAGGTTATGACGTATGAGTGGACAACAATATAAAGAAAATATAAAAAAAAATCCACAAAAATTCATTTTCATGAAAATTACCAATTTCATCAACTTGATACTGACAATTCAGGGTAGCAATTATTCCCCTGCTTTCTGAAAGCGGTTAGTCAAGTGCTCTTTCATAGTGCTGGAAAAGTGGATTTTTGTTAAATGTTCTTTATATTTTCTTTGTATTGTTTTCCACTCATACGTCATAACCTTTAGTAGTCTTCTCATCCAGCAGTTCCAACACCAAAATTTTTAAAATTCATAACTTTTGCCTCGATTGTCCGATTTTCCTCAAACTTTAACTGATGTGTTCTACTAATGTTGCTGCTTTCACTCAATCCACATTGCTCTTTGGGTTTACGTTCCCTTTAATGATTTCTCCTTCAAAAACTCTACTTTGACTTTCTCATTAAGAATAACAACAATTCATCAACAATTCATCAACAATACCAAATCATATAACATCAAATCTTATATTATAAAAGACTCTGGTCTTATATATTTTCCATGTTTCATTTACAGTTAATGTATGTTATGTATGCATGTTCATATACTCGTTTCTTGTCCTCAGTTTATTATTGTACAAATTATATATTTTTCTTATTGAAGCAGAATAAAGTTCAAGTATAAGTACAAGTATAAAATACCATATTATAAACAATCAACTATATCTCTTTTTTCCCCTGTTTTACACCTGAACACTAAATCTTAACCCCCCCCCCCCAAAAAAAAAAAAAAAAAAAACACACACATACTGTACTAATGTTATGAATGAATATACAAACATTCTAAAATCCTCAAACCCCTTACATTATACACTCATAACAAATTGAACCCCAAACACTGTTTTTGGGTTGTTGGTTTTTTTTTGACAGTGTAAGTAGAGCTTTGACATTACACGTGGGTTCTTTACGTGCATTTCATTTCATTCATTTTGTTTTGCCACGGATAAAAAAAAAGCCCAATCACCAAATATGCTGTTTTTCAATGGGACCGTGAATCAGTGTAAAAAAAAAATCATATTAACACAATAAGAAATGCTTTAAATAAAAGCAAACTTATCTCTCATTATAGATGTCATAAGAGGAAACAATAGATATTTTACACAGAGCCTGGATGTAGGGTTTCTTTGTTGCCTGTTTATCTGCGAACCTTAGTGTGGAACAGATTTTCTGTTTGTTTTATTTCGTAACTAGTCCTCGGGAGCCAAATGAGATCACATTTGTAATCATGGGACTCCATGTATGCTTGGAGAGCCTCATATTTTTCTTCTTTTTTTTTTTTCTTGCCTCTGTGATGTTGGGCTCAAATGGAATTGTCAACTCTTTAATTACAACTTATCTCTGAGCTGTTCTTTGCGTCCGCTCACATTTGCAGGTAAATATTATCAAAAACACGTTTATGATGTAAAAAAAAAATATACTAGGAAATGTGATCTCAACAAAAGGGCTCACACCTGCAAATATGATGGAATGTCCCTGACCCCATCACCAAATCGTACCAAAGATACTATTATAAATGAATTTAAACCAAAAAAAAAAAAAATCATAAATGCAGTTTGGTATTGAATATGAATTCCTCTACAAGCTACATTTTGATTGGAAGATGAAAGCTTTTCTTTTGGAATTTGTAGAGAAAATATTTTGATCGGGTGCATGTGCAGATAATAGGAGATTCTTTTGAGTGAAAAGAACTCGTAGTCTGGATTTGCGAACCCTTTGACAGAGTTTGAGCTGAAGAACCCCCTTAAGAATTTAATGGATGAAAGGATATATCTCATTTTTTTTTCAGTTTAGTGAAGATGAAATACCTCATTTCTCCCGGCTATTTCAAAGATTCTTTTTTTTTTTATTCTGAATTTTAACACACGTCTTTATGGGGGAAATATTTACTCGTGTGAGCCCCGCAGAGATCTACTTGATGCAACGATCCTATGGGGGCGCCATTTTACTACCCGTGATCTAAAGCTATACTTTGTAACACGATGCAGGAAGAGAGGAGAGCGGCCGACTATAATCGGCGTCTTTAACGTCTGCGTCGCAAATCTAAAGCTCCCTAGTATTATCGATTATCGATGAGCTTCATTCATCTTAAGTACTCTAAAAAATACAAGATTTGACTCTACTTCAAAATAATCACTCATTACTATCATATTTTTACTGACACACTTTTATCGAGAATTATTTCCAGTCACTGGCGGAAGTTATAAAAAAATTGTATTTTTTAAGGGTTAATCTGATATTCAGAGGTTTAAATTTACATCGTTGATCGTGGGTGCATAAGTCAAGACATTTATACGATAACACCAAGAAGAACGAGTTATCCAAAAAAAAAAAAAAGAATCCATGCAGCAGAAATTTCGATTTAGTTCATGCGTCAACCTAATTTTCAAATTCGTGGATGATTTCTACTAAATATACTGCTTATTATGAGTCGATTCACTTCTGAATTTAGTTCATTCTTTGTGTTGTGTGTTTTTAACAATTTAAAGCTATAATACAAGCATATATTATCCTAGGCAATGTACCTATATGTAATCATCAAAAAAGGATATGATTTTCTTGCGAGTGTATGGGAGACTTGCATTGGTTGCTATTACCAGTGAGTGTGCGTGAGTGAGCGTGTGTGTATGCCCGCGCACGTGTATGTGCTTGTATTTGTGTGTGTGTCGTACAAAAAGTACCGTACTTTTAGGAACTTCAAGGAACAAGCATACCTCCGAGGAGGGGTGGTGGAGGCGTGGTTTACGTGGAGTTGAATACATAGGGGGATTTCTTTGGTAAGTTAGTAGAACATTGTATTTTTACTAGACCATTTCCATATAAACATAGTAAATTCACTTAAGAGAATATGTTAAATTAAGTGTTTTTGAAAAAAAAAAAATCTGTAATGACATCTGCGTCATATATGATGTATGAAAGAATGATTTCATTTGATTTGATTTGATTTATTTAATTATTCTCTGTATGGCATCATCATTTACAAATCTTTATTTAACAATATAATCAAACATAATATGTACATAAATATATGATACTCACTATAGCTAATTTCTACAATTTCAACAATTTTCATTACACATACATCTGCGACATGATTACAATTACAGTACATGTGTTAAGAACAGAACGCTTGCCAATGAAGCTGGACCCTTGATAACCAATGATACCATACATTAATGTAATGAGAAAAGGGGGTCCAACATAATGCTCGTGGAAAAGAGGGATAATGCGAAAAGAGTAAGAAAGAGAGGAAGATGATAGAAATCTTCCGATACACCAGTCTTTCCTGATTAACTCACAGTACATGCATATACGTGCATGATTATAGACTATAGAAATGTATTCACGTACAATAAAACAAATCAGTCATGTTAAACACATCTGACGGGTGTTCGCCATATGTCAGTGGCGGATCCAGAGGGGGAGCACCGGGCGTGCACCCCCTCTTTATTTGTTCTTAAAACAAAAGATATTAAAAAAAATGAAATGAGATGAAACCCGGAAGACCCGGAAGTAGCACCAGAAATATTGTTTGCGCCCCACCCCCCCCCCTAATTCTTGGATCCGCCCCCGAAAGTAATGTTGATTCCCTTTTGCAGCCGATCTCTGAAGCTTTTAAATATTGACGCTTTTAAAGTGAGGCAGTCCTCACGAATTTTGTTGTTGGTACCTCCAATGAACTACTTTCACCAAAAACAAACTTTCAAATCACCAGATAAGCTCGTAATTTTTTGTTGAAAAAGTGTGAATCTGCATGGTGAATATGCTAATGAGCAAGTCTTGGCGGAGAGTCCGACGTCACCGAGGCACAACTCTTCCCAGCCGTGTTCTGCTCGTTATGAGTACGCTAATTGTTATGGTAATCGTCGGTCTGAACGCCAAACTCAGCTAGACGGAGTACTGTGTACACAAAGAGATTTCCCCCAGTGACTGGTGGGGAGGAGAAAAATCTCTTTGTGTGTACATAAGTATTAGTACAGTCTACTACTAGTATGTCGAAATATTGGGCCCCCGTGAGATTTTCGTGCCAAAATTGATTTTTTAGCTAACTTGGTCAATTTGGGGGTGCTGAATCCAAAAAAAACTTTGGTTCCATTTTTTCCGACCAAGTCCTTAGTCGCCAATTTGAATATCAAAATGGCCGCCATAGCAAACTGTATTTTGACCCAATTCTCATAATGTGAGCATCACAGAAGGTTCAGATTTGATGCAAAAAAAAAAAATTTATATATGTTTGTGATGTCAGACATTCTAATACACTATTTTCTAATATTGTAGATAGCTGTGATACAATTTTTAGGCAGCCATCATGAAATTCAAAATGGTCGCCATAGCTAAATATATTTTTACCCGTACCTCAGGTTGTAATTAGCATTATGCAGAGTATAAATTTGGAGCAAAAAGCATGCTTATGGTGTCAGTCATGCTAATATATACATTATTTTATTTAATTATGGATCATTTTCCTTAGCGGCCATCTTGAAATTCAAAATGGCTACCATAACAAATGTAATTTGACCGGTATGTCATATAGTATGCATTGTGTAAGGTTGTAATTTGGGGCAGAGAGCATGCGTATGTTGTCAGACAGGGGCAGAGGGCAGAGAGCATGCGTATGTTGTCCGAAATAAGAAGCTGCTCGTCTTTATATTCCTTTAAACGTATAAATTAAAAGAGTCTTTACTGAGTGCATATTTTGCAGACACTGAATAGTCGTAATGTCTTATGTAATACTGTGGTATGTTATTGTCCAATCAAACATTTTTTCAACATGTTGCAGATTCCATTTAGGGTCTTGCCGTCAGGCTCTCTGAATTCATCATTAACAATTCCACATTCTACTTCGTTTCCCTCTCTTCCTCTTTCCCTCTACCCATCTCTTCCTCTTTCCCTCTACCCCTCTCTAACTTTCTATGCAGAGCTTGACGGCAGGCACCAAATGGCTTAATAGCTGTACATGTTACTTTTTGTGTTCATATCCTGGTGATAGTTTTGATGCAACAATAGTTTATAGTATATATACCAAAGTAGGCTTTGTAATAATGATGGCTCGGTCACAGTAAGTTCATATTAATGTATAGTTTGTTTGTTTTTCTTCTTCTTCTTTTTCTTCTTCTTCTTTTTTATTACATAAAATTTGGCAACCTTACATCATCATTCTGGTCTTATCTTCTATCCGTTCTCCGTTTCTTTTTCACAAACACTGATTACTCGGGGCTTACAGCCAAACAAGTTAGCTTTCATGTAGGTCCCGTCATACTTCTCTTTGATCAACCCCATTTCGATTTCGATTTTGACCAGTTATCATTACATGTAATTACTGTGTTATCACCATGTATATTGTTTGTTTTCTGCACATTGTTCACAAGGTAAAAGAACTTGTCTGGTTTCTGTTGTAATGTTCATAAATGAGAAGTATGAAAATAAAATGAATTGAATTGAATTGAACATTCTGAAACATCTTTTTCTGAAACGGCGGTTCATTTTGATATTAAAGGTGGCCATCTTGAAATTCAAATTGGCCGCCATACCAGAATGTATATTTTGACCCATATCTCATGTTGTACGCAATACAGACAGTTCACATTTCGGGCATAAACCGGGCTCAGGATGTTGAACATTCAGATGCACTTTTCAACCTTACATCATCATTCTGGTCTTATCTTCTATCCGTTCTCCGTTTCTTTTTCACAAACACTGATTACTCGGGGCTTACAGCCAAACAAGTTAGCTTTCATGTAGGTCCCGTCATACTTCTCTTTGATCAACCCCATTTCGATTTCGATTTTGACCAGTTATCATTACATGTAATTACTGTGTTATCACCATGTATATTGTTTGTTTTCTGCACATTGTTCACAAGGTAAAAGAACTTGTCTGGTTTCTGTTGTAATGTTCATAAATGAGAAGTATGAAAATAAAATGAATTGAATTGAATTGAACATTCTGAAACATCTTTTTCTGAAACGGCGGTTCATTTTGATATTAAAGGTGGCCATCTTGAAATTCAAAATGGCCGCCATACCAGAATGTATATTTTGACCCATATCTCATGTTGTACGCAATACAGACAGTTCACATTTCGGGCATAAACCGGGCTCATGATGTTGAACATTCAGATGCACTTTTCTCCTCCCTAAAATTACAGATCACTTTCAAGGCTGTCTTCTTAAAATTCAAAATGGCTGCTTTTCAGCTAATATCTCTGGTTACAAGCAACTTTTAGACATATCAATGTTTATGGTGGCGTACAGTGTCTATACATTCTGTAATGATGGATTATTTGTATTGGTCGCCACTCTAGAAATTTAGACATTATTTGGTTGTAAGAACTTACAATATTAGGCCTATGTACTCTAATAATTCATGGTATAGTCACTTAGATAATTAAATGTTCTCTAGGCTCATTCCCTGCACGTGTTTTTAAAGAAACAGAACTCTAAAGCTGTACACAGGGGAGAATTAGTTTTAAATTCTTCCAGAAATAATGACTTTTTTGCATTTCTTGCTTTTGAGCATGATAATGAATTCTGTGGCTACCGTTGGTGTAGGAAGCTCGAGGTATTTTATAATAATTGAACAATTTATGCATACCCTTTGGAAATATCTACAATCTAATATATCATATTTATAGGTATTAGAGGCACAAATTAGGTTGTGAGAGTTTACGAGGTTCGTTCTCTGGATATATTATATCAAGTCTCTACGAGGGTAAAGCGGGAAATTGTCCTGGTTGAAGTCATCCACGCCAAACTTCTGGAAGGCACGGACTGTGTCATAGCACATTTTGTTTCATTCAACGTTTAGATACTTCTTGGTCCATCTGCTCTTGGAGACATCCTCACATTTTCAACTTCAGCCAGCACCATGAAAGGCATGAAAAAGCAGACCTTCAGTTGTTCCCGTTTTTCCGCAATAAACTGCAGCGCATAATCTCTCAAAATTGTCAATTGTACCTTTATCATTTCCTTTTCCAGTGATGGAGCAGACAACATGACATGCAGTAAGTGAAGCAAACCTACAAGATCCATCAGGATAATTGAAATGTTAGAGTGTACGTAATAATCATCAATATCTCTGATTTTCCCGTTGCTCTGATACATACAATGGAATGAGGATATCTGTTGTGAGTGACAGTAACTACTATGGCATCTTTGATGAACTCTTTTTTTTTTTCTTTCCATGATGTGGTCTCTGTGTCAGATGGAATTGACTGCTCAGTATTTAAACTTTCAGGCTGATTATTTGGCTCAGTTTTGTGAGTTTCTAAGGCATGGGTAGGAAAAATGAACCTTTAATAGTGAGAATGAGGAGAAGGCCATGAAACAACGAGATGAAGAGTGATTGTGAAATTGCTTAGAACTTATACCTTTCAATAATTGTATCGTTCAGCAATGACTGGATAACGACAGGTCTATCAGGCTGTAAAACCAGTAGAATTGTTATGAAGAATTGGTGATCCCTTAAGCTCTTAATGACTTTGGATTCAATCTTACATGGTGTATATTTTTGCACGAGCTGAATGTCTGGCCTTTCTCACAATATTACAGAGATTAATATATTTTAATTCCCTCAGATACAAATTCTTAGTACAGAACATTAAAACTGCCCTTTTCATCTCTTTCTAGAGTATCTCCCTTGAATGTTTCTGATACCTGACTGCCAAACACCACATTCATCAGCTTCAAGGCAGTGACAATTTCTTACATTACCCTCGTTTGATGATCTTCTAAGTTGTGGAGGAATTCTGATGGATGCAAGCGCCACAGAAGTGAACTAAATATCATTGCTTATTTGTAGTTTTAGAATCATTGGCTGTACAGCAGTAAGCATGCATCTTGGAAGTATTGATAATTGACGATGACCCACTCAAAGGCAATCAGGAAAAAACCTACTTATTCATTCTTTATTCTGTGTTATTCCAGAAATATATACCCTAGCAAACATTAAAGGGAAGGTAAACCCAAAGAGCAATGTGGATTGAGTGAAAGCAGCAACATTAGTAGAACACATCAGTGAAAGTTTGAGAAAAATCGGACAATCGATGCAAAAGTTATGAATCTTTAAAGTTTTGGTGTTGGAACCGCTGGATGAGGAGACTACTAGAGGATATGACGTATGAGTGGACAACAATACAAAGAAAATATAAAGGATATTCAACAAAAATTCACTTTTCTAGAATTATGAAAGAGCAGTGGACCAACCGCTTTCAGAAAGCAGGGGGAATAATTGCTACCCTTAACATATGTCAATATCAAGTTGATGGAATTTGTAATTTTCATGAAAAATGGATTTTTGTAGTATTTTCTTTATATTTTCTTGATATTGTAGTCCACTCATACGTCATAACCTCTAGTAGTCTCCTCATCCAGCGGTTCCAACACCAAAAATTTAAAAATTCATAACTTTTGCATCGATTGTCCGATTTTCTTCAAACTTTCACTGATGTGTTCTACTAATGTTGCTGCTTTCACTCAATCCACATTGTTCTTGGGGTTTATCTTCCCTTTAAGTGCTTCAGTTCATGGCCAACAAACAAGCTTGCGAATGGGATGCCTGGTAGGGTGACCACAGCATTTCTTGCCATTGCGAGACTTTTCCTTGTTTGTCTTCATTCTCTTGAGGCAGCATCAAGTTTTTGAAGATCACCTTCAATTGCATCAATGCTTGCTTTTGTACAAATATTCATTGACTGGGATTATTCATTCTTCATTCTGTGTTAGACCACAGAAAACAAGTTGATTTGATTGTGTTAGATTTTCAGAAGGCATTCGACAAGGTCCCACATCACAGACTGCTAACAAAACTGCATTCGTATATGGTATAACAGGAAAGACTCACAGATGGATTAAGGAATTTTTAACCCACAGGAAACAAAGGGTGGTGGTGGAAGGAGAAAGATCAGAATGGGTCACCGTAGACTCGGGAGTCCCCCAAGGTACGGTCACAGGTCCACTCTACTTTCTGTTATACATCAACGATTTGCCAAATGACTTAAACTCCACCTGTCGATTATTCGCTGATGACTGCATCATCTACAAACAGGTCTCGAGAGTAGAAGATGCACAAAACCTACAGAGAGACCTAGATACTCTAACTGAGTGGCAAAATAAGTGGCAGATGGACTTCAATGCCCCAAAAAAAGTCATGTCTTACACATAACACATGCAAAAAAACCCGGTCAAATACCAGTACGCATTAAACAACAGCACATTGACAGAGACAAAGTGTCAAAGATACCTGGGGGTTGATATATCATCAGATTTGTAATGGAATGCGCACGTCGACAGAACATGTGCCAAAGCCAACAGAGTTGTAGGATTTTTAAGGCGAAACCTTAATGATTGTAACAATAGAATTAAAGATACGACATACAAGACTCTTGTTAGACCATTACTAGATTACTGTTCTACAGTCTGGGACCCCCACACTCAGACTCTGGCAGACAGACTGGAAGCAGTGCAGAACAGAGCAGCGCGTTTTGTTAGAGGTGATTACTCTAGACACAGTAGTGTTACATAAATGAAGCGTGAGCTGGGTTGGGAGCTGCTGAAACATCGACGCAGAGTAGGCCGCATTACCACATTCCGCGAAGCGCTTGCGGGTCGCCTATCCATCCCAGTTCGAAAAGCCCTGCGTCCGGTCCGAAGGGTTCTCCGGAAATCATCCACTACAAGCTTCATCCCAATCGCCACGAACAAAAACTGTTATAAATACTCGTTTATTCCAAGAACAATTATAGACTGGAACTCACTCCCATCAACAGTTTCTAACATCACAAACAAGGACTCTTTTAAAGCAGCAACCCTACAATACATCCAGGAGCAAAGCAACTATACCCCACATTTCTCTCTCCGCGCAATTTAACACCAGCGCACCCCCTGTCCGGTTGGCCCCTACTAAGGGGTGTTGGACAGTAGATACGAAGAAGAAAATACAATCATTAACGAGGTTCGGACCGTTCCCATGGTTCCACAACGCAAAATAACGTGTTGCCTGAGAGGCAAAAACGAACCGTTTAAGCGCGCAGTTTGCGAACCGCATATACCAGCCTGGCTATATGGGATGTAACGCTTACACGCTTGCCCACACTATCGGACAGTGGTATGCCCCCTCCCCCACCCCCCCCCCCCTCTCCTTACGCAGTTTTTGCCCCTCAGCATCTCTTGATGACGTAATTAGAACCTCATCCTTACATTTTGAATTTATGGCGGCCATTTTGAATTGACAGATGGCTGTCATTCTGCGTGAACTGGAAATAAATTCAGGACAATAAAACTAGGACAATTTTGGCACATTCCTCTAAGGCGCTTACCACAGTATTATATGTTTTCTATGGCGGCCATTTTGAAATTCAAGATGGCGGCCTACAAACAGAACAAAACAATCCACAATATCAGAAAATGATATATCAGAGTGTCTGACATTATAACGATGTATTTTGCACCACATTTGAGGTTTCTACAATGCTCACTTTATGAGATATGGGTAAGAATACAGCTTGCTATGGCAGCCATTTTGAAATTCAAAATGGTAGCCTACAAATTGTATCAAAACAATCCACAATATCTGAAAAAGATTTATCAGGGTGTCTGACATCACACCCATGCATTTTGCACCAAATGTTAAGCTTCTACAATGCTAACTTTATGAAATATGGGTCAAAATACAGTCTGCTAGGGCGGCCATTTTGAAATTCAAAATGGCGGCTGAAGACGTGGTCAGAAAAAAATGGAACCAAAGTTTTTTGGATTCAGCTCCCCCAAATTGGCGGGGGAAAAAAATCAATTTTGGCACGAAAATCTCACGGGATTACATAGTAGCCTCTACTATATGGTAAGAATTCGCACGCGAGAGTGGTTTGTACGCAAAGTAGTATGCAACGCGGACAGAATCTAGAAAAGGACAGTGCCCATTTGATGTCAAGTACATGGTATATTCTATTCTAAAGATATATATAAATGTATGTTTACAACATTGATTTACATTAATTATATTCAACTGAGCTTGAAATGTTTTGTATAAAATAATAAACTCACATATTTTCACATTTTACGATAAAATTACAACTGATCATTTAAACACTTAAATTGGTTTTTAGAGGCACGCCTGTCAACTTGAGAGTAGGGCATCAATGACGTAGCATCTTTTTTACAGGCTCTTACACGATCGCTTGCATGAATTGTTTTTCAAAAATCCCGTAAGGAGGCAGTTAATAATTTCCACGCGTATAAACTGGTGAAAGGTTATATTTTTTAGTATATACCTCATAAGTGGGATTCTTATCACTGATTGGTCAAAAGTATATCACATGACAAGGTGTAGTCCCGTCTATCATGCCTATAGGGTTTTCATGCAAGTGATAGAAAGGCAAAACCCTCGTGATAGAAAGGCAAAACCCTCGTGATAGTAAGTCAAAACCCTCGTGATAAAATTCATAAACCCTCCGCGACTTTTGTACACATAACAAGTACACTAGACGTCGCGCGCGGTGTCCGCAGCCTAGCCCTCCAAGAAGGACGTTCACTACTACGCGCATCGTATAACACATGCACAATAATTGCACTAGCGCACAGCAGACATGTTTCAACATGGCATTGTGATCGAGCGCTCCTCCGTAATTTGAAGTGAGTTGAATCAAAGATCGTACACTTTG
The DNA here is from genome assembly GCF_964275005.1 of Diadema setosum. Lineage (NCBI taxonomy): Eukaryota > Metazoa > Echinodermata > Echinoidea > Diadematoida > Diadematidae > Diadema > Diadema setosum. Next base: position 10,320,929 of record NC_092706.1, read on the forward strand.
TCTTAAGGATTTCTTAGGATCCCGAAGCAGAGGCAAGTCTTAGCATGTTGGAAATATGGAATTAAAACACGAGCGACGGGAAACTGGATGTATACTGTAATCTTCTGCCAAGATTTTATGCAGGAGCTCGCGGAAGGCCGTGTGACTTACCGTGAGTGAGTACCGTGCGTATATACTGAGTAGTCTACGAAATGCACGTAAACCATGCAAGCGAGCGCTGTGGCCTGATTTTAGGGCTAACGTTAGGCCTAATTTGTTAGCAGTTAGAATTTTGTTACAATATTGTTGAAGCGCTTTATGTCTGTTTAGAAAAAGCGCTATTGGTTATTATTATTATTATTATTATTATTATTATTTACTTCGTATTTGTCCAGCCCTAGATCTTGGTTAAGTCTTAAAACGATGAGGTATATAAAACAAATATTAACTGCTCTGTATTCGGATGATGGTGGAAATTATCACTCCCTCGGTGTTTTTCATACCAGCCCTTACCATTACCCCTCGGCGTTCGGGTCGGTTTGAAAAGCACCTTGGGAATGATAATTTCCATCATAAAATGGGTTCAAGAATGTAGCCAATAGGAAGCGCTGAAATGAGTCACGTGGGCGTTGTTTACTTTAGTACCATTGCACTGCAGTACCGTTGCGCACTCAATCAGTTGTTACAAGTGCGTCGCGCGCTACTATACGCGCTGTCAATCCTGTAAACAACTTCGCTAGTTCCGGCTGCCGCCGGCCGGCCTTTCTTGCGTGCATAACATTATGTGGCGTAGGCCTACTTATGTGCGGGATTTCCGAGTGCGACGTGCTTGACTCTCTCGAGCGAGTGCTACATGTAGCTGACTGGTATATACCCACAAAGGTAAGAACTACGTGAAAAATGCTGTTAGTTTTCGACCCATTTTATAAAACAAATGATGCACAGGATTATTTCGTGGCGTTAGTGGAGATGCAGCTCACTCTGGGGTATTTACAATGTAGTGCAACATGCACTCGGCTTCGCCTCGTGCATGTTCCACTTAATTGTAAATACCCTCGAGTGCGCTACGCCTCCACTAACGCACTCTATCCTGTGCATCATTAAATGACATCCTCATGAGCAGTCAATGTATACTATTCTTAATGCCCAAACAAAGTTCTGGTACGTCTGCAAAAGTTGTCAAATTTCGCTCCCAAATGTGAATGTATGCCAAGGAAATGTGCGGAATAAAGCTGTAATAACAAGATATTCGATGGGTAACGACAAAAATGCGAAATATAAACCAAAAAGGTTCAGTCTCAGAACTTACCCGAACGGGGTCAGGCTAAACTCGGACTCGGGGATAACTCGGCCTCGCTTTGACGGCGGGCTGAGTTGTATTGGTTGTCCCTCTGGATTGTACAGTGTTGTACTATGGGAGCGGCCTGTATAACTACGTTGTAGCGCTTCGCGTTCTGGCTACTCGCAGTAATGGTCCGAGTTGTTACAACGCGCGCATCAAAAACCTCTTTGGCGCGCATGCAAAATTAGTGTGCGCCTATCAAGCACCTCTAAAAACAATTAAAGACACTTGATAAACAACAACAAAAACTTCAAAGACCGCGCATCTCAGCAACTGAGGTGATGTGCGTATAGGCTTGAGGACCGCGCGCTGTCCATTTGCTTTGTACAGGATTAGCACGCACTTTCCTGTCTGTTCAGTTAGGCTTCATTTGGTATATCATACAGTAGAATAAGGCGATCACGAACTGCGTGTGAATTGTCTGAAATAGGGTCGAGTTCTCCCTGAGACCGAGTTAGTTTGGAGCCTTCTGGAATAAAAGTCGGTTTTCCGACTTTTATTATTTTTCTCAAAATACTCCAAAACGACTCATCATTCCGGCAAACCGCATCAGCCAGGTAAGTTTCTTTGTAGACTCTTTCGATATATTGCAAACAAATATGAAATGGTGCCAGACGGGTTCTCAAGCCCTTACCAGAACTTTGTTTTCACTTTAATTATCAGTACAGTGAAAATCTCAGGACTACCTCCCTTTAAATGGTCAAATAAACGAATGCAATTGTTTTGTCCCGTTTACACTTCGTTTCTGACATCTTAAAGGTCCTGTTTACCTTTTGGAGCAGTGATTTAATAATTTTTTTATGATATTACATTTAATGCATATGTGTAGTTCTGTTGTATCACAAAACATCCTACCATATTAAATTTTCGCAATAAAGCCTGAAATATTAGGAGATATCAGTATTTCTATCAATTAGCCATAACTGTAGACGGTTTGGTCCGGAAACATTTTATCATTGTTCACATTTTCTGTATCAAACAATACTTGACATCGATTATACAGATTCAAATTTTTGTTGTTTCTATCCCTAATTCACATTATAGAAATGTTTTAAAGCACGAATGCTGAGTTTTTGTTTCATCCGCAAATGGTAAATTATGCTTTTAATCTACACTCGAACGTAGACGATCAATACGTGGAGGCACTCACAATTTCAAATTGCTCCGCCCCATCAAATAGGATATTACATTCTCTGATGCATTTTTTTAAAAAATGTGTTTGTATTCTATTTCTGGATAGTATTAGCAACTCTTTAATGGAATTGTTGGTAACCATGACGAACAAGGGTCCACGAAAGTAACGAATAACTACCCATGACGTTCCAGGAGCACGCAGACGGTAGGTACAAGCATTTCCAAGGACATCAAATACAGTGAAGAACACAGCGTTCGGGATCCTCTTGTAATGGAAGAATACCTCACCTGCGAAGATGTAGGTAAGGAATGTACAAGTTGCATGCCTTAACAAAAAAAAAATACAAGAAAAGGCGCATTTCTTCTTTTTTTTTTCTACATTGCACATGGTCAATACAATGTGATCTTTGGCATCACGCATTGATAATTTATTGTTATCATTTTGTTTCCCAACGCAGCAACGGCCAACTCTTGAGGTACATGACATTACAACAGTGAATAATTCATGCATTTCAACTTGATTCTGCTTTGCTTGCCTTAATAGTTGTAGTGTAAGACAACAGTGAAGTCGCTGATTACAGACTAAGTGACCTGTGAGATAACATTCAATTTTACAATACTTTAACTTTCATCATTTTCGTATTAAATAGCTACAGAGTACAGACAAACTCAAAAGTGTACTTGTTATCAAACGGAAACTTCTCCGCAAAAATACGGATCGAAACAGGACAGCGTCGACAAATCCAGGGCCGCGTTTCATAAACAGTTGCTTTGATAGCAATTCTTACTGGAATGGCAGTTGTCATGGTAACGACAAGAATGCAGTTTCCTGATTGGTTGTTGCTATGGGAAGTTGCCATTCCAGCAAGAGTTGTCATCATAATCTTATATGAAAATGGGGCAGAAGATTTCACCATTAGTGGTAAAATAATGGACAGGAACAACCGGGAGGACATTCTTGGAGGAAAGCCATTCAGACAACACGATGAAATAATGCAAAGTCCCCAAATTCTTTCTTTTTTTTTTACTCCATAGGCCATATCTGTTTCCTCTTCCTCATCTTCCTCCTCCTCGTCCTCTTCCTCCTCCTCCTCCTCCTCTTCTTCATCTCCCTCCTCCTCTTCCTCCTCCTCCTCTTCCTCCTCCTCGTCCTTCTCTTCCTCATCTTCCTCCTCCTCCTCTTCCTCCTCCTCGTCATTCTCTTCCTCATCTTCCTCCTCCTCCTCTTCCTCCTCTTCCTCCTCCTCCTCCTCTTCCTCCTCCTCCTCCTCCTCCACGGAAGTAATCAGCCTCAGAAGAATTAGGCATCGGGATATCTGTCACCTCTACGAAACCGCTGTAGCTGCTGACAAACCTGAAAGTGCTCTAGGAATCAGTCGGACAATGCTGCGGAAAATAAACTGTTGTTGATCTTTATAGCAGGACAGGGCGAACACATACACGATCACACCAGGGGTTAGGACAGACTCATATGACATATTCATCTTGTGGGAGATTTAACGAAATGAGATTTACTTCTCTTTGAAAGTCTTTCATAACCACATAATTACTCATGAGCATCTTTGACTACCCTGAGACTAATGTAAAGACTTAAATGTGATGACCTCATGGAGAGAACCCCAGGAGTGGTAAACTTAGTGGCTGGACAAGGACAATCAGGATGACCATATAGGATATGACAACCGTGCAATTGCGGAGACATGAAGAAATAATGCAAATTCCTGATTTTCTCCCCAAGCCATATTTGCATGCTTCCTCCTCCTCCTCCTCCTCCTCCTCCTCCTCCTCATGTCCACTAATCAGTCTCCGAATAATCAGGCATCGGGACTTCTGTCCCCTCTTTTCTGACACTTTTTCTCGCATCTTTTTATGTCACCGTGGTCACCGCCCCATTTTAGAGTTAATGTAACAGGATGCTGTGTCTCAGTTGTAGTGACCATACAATATAACAAATTTGCTCCTCCGACAATTGCTCCCATGAAATATCTGCCCGCTAAGCCAAATATGAATGCTATACTCAAATATATAACCCTAACCCAAGTCCTCATCCTCACTTCAAACTATCAAGCTGAAACCCTATTACAACACTAACCGTACTTGAAGAAAACAAGACCGGAGCAAATTGTATGTCGCAGGGGGAAAATCGTGTCACTGCCTGTCACACACGAGTAGAGATGTCTATTACACCGTGTATATCCAGGATATCTAAAACAATCCACAATGAAAATTAACTTCGCATAAGGTGAATTTGTGTCCTCTTCCCGCTTTGTGGAAACTGCAGACTCAGAATTTAAGATCTTTGACTTCAAACCTCCAGGTCGATGGCATTCACCGATTCATCATCATCATCAAGGGCGGTGAGTTGGCTCAGTCTGCCTTCGAACTAAGCGACCCGGGTTCGATACCCGAGTCTCACTGAGCGATGTTGTGTGTAATCACACCGTCCCCTCTAGCAAGAGGCAAATCACTCTGTCCCTCCAGGGACGTGTCATCTCCCTGGTCCCTCGGACATTTCGGATAGGGTTAAAATGGAGGTTCCGCGTGTGAGAGAGTGACAACTCATGCACGTAAAAGATCCCACTTCATTCATTCAGCGCAAAGAGCAGGGTGTTTAACCCGGTGAAGTGGTCGCGCCTCACGCCCAACTGGACTCCATGGAAGACCAGCTTAGTGTAGCTGAATATAGGCTATCCAGCCATCTTATCTACAGCCTATCTACAGATGCGTTTCTACCAAATTAATGAATTTACAATGTAGGCCTTCGAGTAAGTGTTTAGGCAGAGTAGTGAATCCCCGGTTACTTCCTTTTGTCATTTTAATCCGGTGGCAAGGACCAATCTACAAATATATGGGATATTTCATTTTATCGTACTTTTCTACTCTCTAAAAAAAAAAAAAAAAAAAAATCGAGTGAAGATATTCACTCTTGAAGGAGTGGCGATGGCGAGTCCGAAACTGCCTCGCAATCTTGATGGTGTAGCTTACGCCCTCAGCGCCAGCAATACGATCTCAGCTGCCCGTATGGGGATCACACGGGTAAATATTTCCCCATAGAGACGGTTGTTAAAATTCAAAAAAAAAAAAACAAACAAATAAAAAAGAATCTGTAAAATAACTGGGAGAAATGAGGTGTTTCATATTCACTAACCTAGATAAGTGAGATATACCCTTTAATCCATCAAATTTCCAAGGCGGGTTCTCCGGCCGAAACTCTGTCCAAGTGTCTGCAAAGCCAGACTACGGGTTCTTTTCACTCAAAAAATCACGTATTATCCGTACATGCACCCAATGAAATAAAGTCCCTTCAAATTCCATGAGAAAAGCTTTAAGCTTCCAACCACAATGCAGTTCGTAGAGGAATTCATTCTCAATATCCGCAGCTATTCAGTTTTTGCCAAAATTGCATTTATGATTTTCAATTATTTTTTTTTTCATTTATTTGGGTGTCTTTTGCTACGATTTTGGGAAGCGGTCAGAGACATTCCATTTTATTTACAGGTGTGGACCCCATGCCATAACGTGAACGTGAATCATTTAGAAAACAGAACAGGGAGTGGCCTAGACTCGCAGCAGCTGCTAGCCTTTTGTCAAGGCCCTCTCGCTGTATGGTAAAGAGAGCCCAGCTGAGTGGGGTTGCGCGCTGGCGCGCTCGGCTGGGCTCGCTTCGCTCGCCCATTACAGCGAGAGGGTCTTGACAAAAGGCTAAGCAGCTGCATGCGTGCATCTTAAAGTCGGACGATCGTCATCCCTAATGGTATACGTAAACTCCCGAACGACCGAGGTTTCTGCATGCAATTGCCCAATGCCAGACTCGGTGCTATATCCATAAACGTGTGGAAAAATGCTGCCACTGAGACACGTGTGTGTGCGTGTGTGTGTACGCATCATGCACAAAAATTGTGACCGCGAGCTGCTGTGATTGGAGGAGAGAGGCCAGAAGACGCGTGGCTCTTTTGGACTCTCTTCATGCGCATGCGCACTGAGAGTGTGCGTCCATTCGGAAGCTCTCATGGCTCGCTCGGACAATCATTTTGGGTCAGGAGATTTGAAGCACAGAACTCTTCTCATCTAGAGTGTTGTTCGCTGACCCATTGAGCCAGCGCCAAGGGCGCCGGAAGCGGGGGGGCAGGGGTGGCACTTGCCCCCCCAAACAAAATGTTGGGGGGGCAAAACGAGTTTTTGCCCCCCCAAAGTGCCCCCTGTAACAAATAATTAATCACTGATTTAAAGACCAAAATGAACAATAAAGGCACATTTCTTGTCTAAATGTTGTAATTTCATAACTGAAAATGCAAAAATTTTCGCCCCTAACGGGGCGAAAACAATACACTAACAACATACATTATTGTATCTATACACTACTAGTAACTTATGAGTAAATTTAGTGTATAGATGGTAGCCTCGTGTCCTCGAGTGTTCCCGCTGAAACATACCTTTATTAAACCTTACATTTTTCATTTTCTTCTTTGCTTTCTAGTAGTATAAGAATATTTTTTATTGTTCGAACGATGCGATCACGTTTAAGCTTTTAATGAGTACATTTCAGATAAATTGAAAAGTGAAAGTGGCTCGCTCTATAAAAGCGACTTTTATACTCTGTTTTTACAAAAAGTCCCATACCGTGGGAGGGGGTATCCCCCTCCCACACCCTCCCCCGCTCGGTCGCTTCGCTCCCTCGACGAGGATCTCACACCATCACATAATATACCCCCGTATGTTAAGATCATGGTCCTTCCAACTGATTTTTTTCAATATGTTAATTCCCTAGAAATTTGCTTTTAAATGTTCTATAAAGGCGACTTTTATACTCGGTCGCTTCGCTCCCTCGCCGAGGATCTCGCACCATCACATTATTAATGTACTCCCGTATGTTATGATCATAGTCCTTCCAACTGATTTTTTTCAATATGTTAATTCCCTAGAAATTTGCTTTAAATTCTCTATAAACGCGACTTTTATACTCTGTTTTTACAAAAAGTCCCCACCGTGGGAGGGGGTATTCCCCCCTCCCACACCCTCCCCCCGCTCGGTCGCTTCGCTCCCTCGCCGAGGATATCACACTTAATGTACTCCCGTATGTAATGATCACAGTCCTTCGCACTGATTATTTTCACTATGTTTAATTCCTTAGAAATTTGGTCTATAAACGCGACTTTTGTACCCTGTTTTACAAAAGCTCCTACAGTGGGGGGGGGGGGGAATCCCCCTTTCCACCCCTCCCCCCCCCCCCCCCCCGCTCACTCGCTTCGCTCACGCGCCGAGGATCTCACATCGTCACAATGTGCCCCCGTTGAGATTTTGCCCCCCCAAAACCAGAAGTGTTCCGGCGCGCTTGGCCAGCGCTATTCTCATTCGGGGTCACTACATTTGATACAGAATGGAGGAGGCAGCGTGTTGCGTTCATCTCCGTGCCGCACAAACCACTCGCCACGATTGTAAGGCTTAAAGGCCGTGTCACGCCATTCCGGGCAAGCTACGCGGGATTGTGGCGAGGAGGTAGCTTCCAGCACGTAGAAGATTTTCAGCGGGCGAACAAGAATGTTTGCAATTTTCATTCATGTTTCAGTTTTGAGCATGACCAAAACTTTTTCCGGGTGAGTCGCGGGAATGCCCGTAGAGGTCCACGCAGAACGCCAGTAGGAGACCCCTAGCGGCAGTACTTCCCGGGCAATTCCCACGCAGGTACTTCGCAATCACGTATGCAGCCAAGATAATGAAATTCTGTGAGATTTCAGCCATTCCATTAGAGGAATTCTTTCACTGAGTTGTCAGCCCCCACGCGACTGGTACAAAGGTCACACAGTATACTCGCAAGTATAACGCGTCCAGCAAGTAAGACACATGCGCTGACTCGCACAAATCCTTTTCCGCCCTCAGGAATGTCCGGTATGCTAGAAAATCCCTACACGTAACAAGCCCGAGTAGCTTGCCCGGAAAGGTGTGACAGGGCCTAAACACGGTTGCGGGTAAAATAATATGCGTGCGCACCTCCGGGCGACTACTTTTGAGATACATGATAGGTACTGTCATGTGCGGATCATCTACGGGGACCTCCGGGTAGTCAAAATTGTTCTTTGCAAGTCGCACGCAAGGCTGGTGTGACACGGCCTTTAAACTTGCATGACTGTCTATCAAGCGTATCAATTTCATGGCTATATACAATTGCATGGCTGCATTGCTTTCGACCCTCATTAATGCAGTTCTCATCAGAGTAGTAGACATGATATGCGTAAATCCAACAGAGTAAATGAAGCAGCGTAACATATTTGTGGCTAGGTCTCACGGTTAGACTCCTCTACCTTTCAATAATCACCTCGATTTTTTTTTCTTTAAGTCTTTATTGATCAAATCAACAAAATTAATCAATCATACAGAATCAATTGCACGACATAAAGATGACAACATTGGTGTATCTGTATACGTACATGTACACCTTTCCTCCCCGAAGACTCACTCTCGTATTGCTAATTGATTGATTCGGCCGGAAAGCGTATCTGTAGATATGCCTTTTTGCCTAAAAAAAAAAAAAAAAAGGTTACCCTTTGGATAAAACAATGCATCCGTTCACCGCGCTCAGCAGTTGCAGCTCTGCTGCAGGTGCTTGCATGCATCCCGTTCTAGATTGTTCATCAAGCGTCTGTTCAATACAATGCCATGCGCGGTAAACACAAAAGAGTATAAACGGAGTACGATGAAATAGCAAAGCCCATGGAGAGATAAGCCCTTTTGCCTTAAAAAGAAAATAACTTGCCATTGCCAGTTGATTAAATTAGCAAAAGGCATACCCTTCGATAAGCCTTTCTTCCGTCAATACAAGCATTATTTTCACAAGATTCGAGGAATTATGACATCAAAATTATCACAGAATTTATCATTTGAAGTGAACATATCATTCTAATAAAAATATGACTGCCATCAAAGTTTATCGAATCCTACAGTTTTGGAAAAAAGAAAAAATCGGTTAACTTTCTCTGCATTTTATTTGTGTATATATTTGGTAGATAATCCTCTTCATCAAAACACAGCCGCATTGCGAAATGTCAAATTCACTTCCGTAATCTTTCCTAGTGTTTTGGCGCTTAACAGTGCACGTTAAGCACTATATACAGGCCTTAGACATAGCTATGAGCTTGCCGCCATTGCTCAAACAAAAACATTAAAAAGATAACTGAGAAATTCTGGATGAATGCTGTCATACAAGGTTACTTTAAGGTTCCCGTTCATTTTCAAACTTTTTTTTTCACTTACTTATATAGATTTATAGTATCATTACTCCGAGTCTGAGCTCATTCATTTAAGAAATGAGCTGATAAGTAGTAGTTTCATTGACTTATTCTGTTGGGATTTCTATGAGCTGAAATTTTCGAGTACAGATATTTTCGTGAACTATTACTTGGCGGAAAGTTTGAATGTTGTTTATTTCGCTGTTGCGAGAGTCTAGTAAATTTGATTCATCAATCCTGACATATCTTAAAATGATATATGCGGAAATATCAAGGTGTTTCCCGTTCATTTATCTATACAAACCCTTTTTTACGTTCAATTTTTCGACAAAATTGTAGCTCACTGTCGTTCCGAGAAAACTGGAATGTGTCGACCTTAGTTTCAACATGATCTTTTTGCGATCATTTTCGATCAAAATCTACTTGATTCAGTCATTTTGTCACTCATTGGTTATCTATAATTCAAATTCGTCCATCACACTCGTAACAGACATACCAGCTTTCTTCTTTTAGCGATCATTTTCGTCAAATTTTCTTCAAATTCATTTCATATCATTTCTGATGAGACATTTTGGTTACTTTATTTTTCGTACAACCTTTCACTATTTCCACAATTTTTAGGAGTAACAGTTACACACGTCTACCCCATCCTCCACACAAAAGCACAGACACACACAAATGTTACACACCGTGGTACATATAAAAACACAAAAAACTAAAACATGCAGAAAGCATAATGTCTGTTAAGATTACATTTTACATACATGTAAAATTGTTTTTAATCATTTGCCCCTGGAAATCACGGATGACTGTTTTCGCTTGATTGAGAGTATGTTATCTCCATGTGTATCCTGATTAGGGTGTGAAATAACCAGGAAATCACAAGAATAAGAGAATAAGAGATGAATTTGAAGGAAAACTTAACGAAAGTGATCAATAAAAGACGAAATTGCTTTCGCTGTGTGTGTGCTGCGATTGGGGGACGAATTTGAATTGTAATTAATGATACTACTACTACTACTAATAATAATGATAATGATAATAGTAAAAATAATAATGATAATGATAATAGTGATAGTAATGATAATGGTAATGATAATAATAGTAGTAGTAATAATAATAATAGTGATAGTAATAATAATAATAATTTGATAATAATAAAATTATTTTATTTATTCAGGGTTGCCTCTTCAGTGTTGTCACTGACGAGAACCATGTGTGGAAAAAAATGACTAAATTGATTAAACTTTGTTCGAAAATGAACGATGAAAAATGACTTTTAAACGAGCATTGCCATATTCCAGATTACTCGGGGCAAGATTGAACTACACGATTCTCTACTAAATGAAAAAAAAAAAATAATGGGAAAACCTTAGTATTTTCGCCTATTTGTTATTTCAAAGTATGTCAGGAAAGATGACGTAACTTTTACTGGGCTCTCTAAACAGCGAAATTTACAACATTCAAACGTTCAACCAAGTAGTAGTTCACAAATATATCTATACGAGAAAATTTCATCTCATAGGAATCCCAAAATAATAGGTCAGTGAAACTGCTACTTATCAGCCCATTTTATAAATGGATGAGCACAGACTTGGAGTGAGGATAACACTTACCACAGATGAAAATGTCTCTCAGAAACGGTCATCCCTTCTGAAACGAACACAGTGTCCCACAGTGTGTTCACATTGTCGACTATGTGAAAGCGCTCGAATTAATAGTGTAAAGATGATTTCACACTGTTTTGTGGTTTTTAACAGAGTGTTTGCACAGTAATGCTTTATTTCACACTGTTAATTGATGTCTCACATTGTGTTCACACCATTAAAACGCTAGAATTTAACAGTGTGAAGAGATTTCAAACTGTGCTCACTCCATGTTCAAACTGTGTTCACTGTGGTTTCTCACACTGCGGGACACTGTATTTTTTCCAGCTGGGATATTATCATAGAAAAATGATTTTTAAAAAACTTCGAATTTTCTTCTTTCTTTTCTTCTTTTATTCAAACTGCAAAGCAAATCACGTTAAAGGTTGGACAACGGAAAGGTAACAGAATGGAAATTACATGATAATCTATATTTAAAAAAAAAAAAATGTTTAAGCTCGTTACAGGGATATCAAAGTGGGGGGGGGGGACTTTAAAAGACAGCTCCTTACGTTCAAAATTAATGCCTGTCGTAGGAAAGAGAGGTACCCTGTCTGAAACGAGTACATTCTTGACGTGTCCATCAAATGTCACTCTCATCACCGTACTCCCATTGAGGACCAGATAAATCAGTCTGTGAATAGAAGATATAACATTTGGATAAAAAACTTACCCTCCAGTGATTGGTTAAAGAGCATCACGTGATATTAGGTATTTTCAGTTATGCCAAAATTTTTTCATGTTTGTCACTCCATGAAACACTATTTGCAAAATTGGCATCGCTTTGTAACTTCATTTTTTTTATGTAGGCCGAGTATACTATTTTGCATAATGAGGTCACAAAGGAATTCTGAAATTGTGCGCAGCTTTGTACTGTTAGTCTGTGAAATGTAACAATTCCTTTGTGATACATAAAGCAATTCTGACATAATAATAATAATTCACAATCAACAATCACAGCTGAAAACAAAAGTTATATCTTGTGATATACAGAGCATGGATTTTGGATCCAACATTTGACGGCAGTTTATGAGAGAATAGCAAAACAACTCTACAGCTTGCCCTGGCAGTGCCTGCGGAGAGGAGAGATTCCCCACTGAATGACGACAGGCAGGACGGTCCTCATCATGAAGGACAAATCTAAAGGTAATGTTGCCTCCAACTAAAGTCCCATAACTTGCTTGAACATGATATGGAAGTTAATGACTGGCTTCATAGCGAATGAGGACTATAGCTTCATTGAAATTGGAATTAATGGACGAAGGAGGAACTGACTGCTATGGATCGAAAGACAAGAAAGATGCTCTCGATCTACAAAACCCACCAAGTGAGTGCTGATGTCGATAGATTGTAGCTGCCAAGGAAAGGAGGCCGAGGGCTCGTGACGCTTCAGATTCCGTGGAAAAGGAGCAAATCAGCCTCAACGATTACATAAACAGTAGTGAGTAAAAACTCCTTCTCAAGTCGTTCAGGTGGAATGTGGAAAGGATGTCAACGCCATTGATCCATTTACTTTCAAAACCCCAAAACGAACGGAAAGATCCGCAAAATGGAGAGAAAAAGCAGCTACTCGAGCAAATCTGCAGACAGACGGAGAACATCAGCAGTAATGACACATGGTTATGGCTAAAGAAAGGAGAACTGAAGAAGGAGACAGAAGGACTGATCATCGCTGCCCAAGAGGAAGCACTGCCAAGGAATGCTCTAAAAACCAAGGTACAGAAGAGAGACGTGAATGTCGTATGCAAGATATGCCGAGAGAGAGACGAGACAGTGCTACACGCCGTATATGTGGCTGTAGTAAACTGACGCAAAAAGAGTACAAAAGACGACATGACAAACTGACACAAGTCGTTCACTGGGAGCCTTGCAGACAACATGAAATACCATGTGAAAGCAAATGGTATAGCCACGGACCACATGCAGAAAGTTTTTGAATTGACCAAGTTAAAATCCTGTGGGATTTCGATGTTCAAACTGACAATGTCATCAGCATAAGCGTCATGACATCGTCGTCGTAGAAATAAGGGCTCGACAAATATGCACGGTCGTCGATGTTGCGGTACCGGAAGACAGCAGAGTAGCCAAGAAAGAGAAGGAAAAGTTAGAAAAGTACCAGGACCTGGCCAGAGAACTGCGCCGCCTGTGGAATATGAAAACGAAGGTGATCCCTATTGTCGTTGGAGCACGTACTCGGAACAACGCTAAAGCAGTTGCGACGTTACTTAAACGATGTGGGTTTGATCGACCGAGTGCAAACGGTCCAAAAAGCAGTACTGCTCAGACACGTAGGCCTACTGGAGTTTATGGTTCCAGGATCCGTGATGGAACTTGACGTGATAATTGATCTCCAAGAGCATTCCCCTCTTTTTCCGACAATTTTGCTTCCGAGTTTACCATAATACATTAATCATTTGTATTTCTGCTAATAATTTACTTTGTTTTTATTACATAATACCTCTGTTCATCACATTGTTGTACTGATTTTGTGATATTATTTGTAAACGCGAACATTTCATCGTATCCTTAAATGTTTTCTTAGATTGAAATAAATCAACTTGAACTTGAAAATGTTGCTACTTTCACCACTCCATCTACATTTCTGTTTGGGTTTTGGTTTCCTTTAAAGGGATCATATAGTTTTGGTTGAGACCAAATTTGATGTTTTAACATTTTTTTTTTCGGTGAGATAATGAGAAACCTCCTATGAAATATGGAAGAGCATGTCATTCCATGGGGAATTCAACGTTAATTTGATGAAAATTGGTTTTGAAATGGTTGAGATATCCAAAACAGAGCGGTTCTAATAAGTGTGGGACCCACACTTTATTACGATCCCTTTGTTTTACTTTGTTTTTAGATGTTTCAGTCATTCCAAACCCGATTTTCATCAAATAAATTGTGAATTTTTCTTAAAATTGTATGCTTTGTACTATGTCATAAGTGTTTTTTTGGTACGTGTATCTCGCAAAAAGTTAAAAGCCCAATTTTCATCTCCACCAATACTGTACAATCCCTTTAAAGGGATCGTATATTTTTGGTTGAGACCAAATTTCATGTTTCTAACATTTTTTGGTGAGATAATGAGAAACCTCTTATGAAATATGAAAGAGCATGTAATTTTATGAGGAATTCAACGTTTATTTGATGAAAATTGGTTTTGAAATGGCTGAGATATCAAAAAAAAAGAGCAATTCTAATAAAGTGTGGGACCCACACTTTATTACGATCGCTTTGTTTTACTTTGTTTTGGGATGTTTCAGTCATTCCAAACCCGAGTTTCATCAAATAAACTTTGAATTCCTCTTAAAATGGTATGTTCTGTACTATATCATAAGTGTTTTCTTGGTATCTCACAAAAAGTTAAAAGCCCAATTCTCATCTCCACCAATACTGTACCATCCCTTTAAAGGAAATTCAATAGTCACCTGTTGATCATGTCAAGATGCATGGCTGGATTTACTCCGGAACTGCGAAACCGTTGAATGATACATATTGGACCCCGGTTCATACCTGTACGCAAAATTGTTAAGATATTTCCGATTTCGTTGTAGCTCAACACGTACAGTTTCTGATCGGAGTGGTCGAGGGATAGGGAGAGTCCTTTACCCGACAAACCTTGCGACACAAAAGAAACCAAAACAAAACATAAATAAAAGACATGCGAATAGACAGGAAATGGGAGAGTTATACAGTATAGGAAGAGAGACAGGCAAACAAACAAAATACACACATCTATATATCTATATCTATATCCATATATGTGTATATAAGATATATATATATATATATATATATATATATATATATATAGTGACAACTTTGAGTAACGAGAATGGGTTTTCATCGGGATTCGAACCCGAGACCTCCAGATCGCTAGGACTTTCAATAGCTCAGTCAGTAGAGCACCGGTCTAGTAATCCGGAGTTCTTGGGTTCGAATCCCGATAAAAAAGCCCCATTCTCTTTGCTCAAAGTTGTCACTATTTATTATTTGTTTCTGGTGAGTTTTCCCCTCTCTTCGTTTATATACATATATATGAATATGTATATAATAATTATATATATATATATATATATATATATATATATATATATGTGTGTGTGTGTGTGTGTGTGTGTGTGTGTGTTTCTTTGTTTGTTTGTGTGTCTGTGTATTTATGAACCCCACAGATTGTTTTCTTAAAATTGGGAATATGGCGCGTTCGTAAAGGAGAGACTGAGATTCAAACATTGAAGGGAGTTAAATTCAATGTGAAACTTTGTCGCCATCTTATCGAAATCCCGTCAACTGTACGTACACTTTAAAAGTGAATTTATTGGATCTAATGTTAAAATGTCATTAACCCTGATTGAATAGAAACCAAGTAAATCGGAACAAATGTGGAACTGTGAAAACTACATTATCTGTTTGGATCTTGACTGTCACGTGCAACCCTGACGCTTTTTGTAAATGAGTGGCAATAACAATATGATATTCAAAACATTATTGTAAACCAATTCCAGTTAATTTTGTTTCCAAAGTAGGATAACGTAAGTATTAGTATGGAACTCTGTGAAAGGAAACACTGAAATTTCAAGAGTACTTTAGTTAATTTGACCAAAAAGGAGAAGGGGTGTACAGCTGAATTGGAATGATTTTACTCTTTTGAGAGTTAGTACAAATTTTAAAGCTTTTTTTTTTAAAACAAATCTGTATTCTCTCCTTACTTTCAGTGATGCTAGTGATTGCTGTGTCTACAAGGGAAGTCCGGATGATCGAGTTTGTTTCTTCATGAATCCAGTACACAGCCTTCCCAACAGGGTCAAATGACAGGACAGTGGGGGTCGGTGAGGGCGATGCCCATATGTACGTACTGAAACGGCCAAGTTTGATCTCCTCTGGGTTTACCAATCTCAAGTCAACTACGAAGAGTAAATCGGCTCCCGAGATGACTGCAAAAGAGCGCTCCACCAGTGGCGAATCTGACGAACACAAAGGCATATTTGCTCTAAGTCTGTCCTACACCGACTAGAAGAAATTTATTTAAAATCTATAAACATCCAACATAAGAAAGAAGAAAAAAAATACGTTCCATTTTGCTCTTGGAAGATTCAATTTCAAGCAATACCATCGTAAATATTAAGTACGTCCAAAAGAACTTTCATTGTCTTAGTTCAAGAAAATAATACTCTTCAGGAATAAACAATTGCACGTTTTATCAGACTAATCTATATTTGGACTGGATTTCCCCTTTAATAAGGCAGTCTTATCAACTGCATCTTCTGTACACTCTCTACAAGCGATCTTTGTTTGTTTGTTTGCTTGCTTGCTTGCTGGTTTGCCTACATAAGACTGACTATCGTATCGAAAATGTCTTACCTTTCTCCTCGCAGAGAACCCACTTTTTCGTACTTGATGCCAGTGTAGAAGTTTCCCCTGCTAAGTTTGAAGGTGGGCTCTTTGCCACAAGCTGTACTCTGCTTCCATCCACCATTTGTCTCCTGCCGCAGATCGTAATAACCTCTTTGCACTGCTGTGCGGCTTCTCAGCCATTTAAGATATAATTGAAACGTGAGAAGAGTTTAAGAGGGGCAAAATTACTTAACCTGCATGCTGTTATAACAAAAACGTACGGGCTCGCTGATTGGTACTATGAAATATCTTGCAACTTAGATTTTAAGTATTACCTATTGTGCGCTTGATACACGTGTGGTCTGTTTTTGCTCGTTCTCGACGTCACGGATCCTCGTCTCTAGTTATCATGTAGAGGGCGGGCTATGGAGTCAAACCGGTGAAACATGATTCTTCGAACGCTGCGAAACATAAATAGGCCTATGTACGTGTACTTTCAAGCGCGTGTATACTTAGTAGGGGAAAGTCCAGTCCTAATCAAGTTAGTGCGAAAGGAAAGAGTAAGATATTACGAGTGCTACAGTAAAATTTTGATCGAAATCGAGTGAAAAATAAGGAAGATATGACATTTTGAAGTTTCGCTGATTTTTTTAGGAAAACAGTTCTTAAACGGTCAATATGAATAATATATTATGTAAATGGCAAAGTGAGAATGGCATACCCTCACAACTTGCCATATTATTGTTTGTTCATAAAATGTTGAAATTTCCAGTTTTTTGATCACACACAATATGCCCAAGGTTTAAATCCTCGTATATCTAACTGAACAGTATATGAAGTTTTCAAGCAAGACATACAACATCATGTTTCAGACTTCAATGACAGAAACATTGAAGTTCGTCATATTTTTTTTTTTTTACACGATCATTGGAAAGTTGTGACGTTATGACATGGTTACCTCACTCATTTACTTATTCATATCCACTGTACAAGAACTGTTTTGCAGAAATTTGCAAAACTTTAAAATGTAGTAAATTCCTTATTTTATCATCCGGCTTCAGTCAAATTTTTACAGTTGAACTCGCAAGATTTTATTTTTTTATCAGACTAATGTATATTTGGACTGGATTTCCCCTTTAAAGGTCGGTGATGTTGATAATACATAATATGTAGTAATACTGCACCTATAAAACCACTCGCAATACATAATCGATCTCGTAATCTATTCCGAGGACAGCAGAGTTATAAAATAGAACAAATTACATACATTTTTTATATAGAAGTGGTAGGTACAAGAAAGAGATAGAAATATTATAATGAACAATTAATAAATCCAACGAATATTCAACCAACACAATTTGCCAACATGACTTAAAATTCGTATTCAAATGTTCCCATGGATTCCACTGATTGTATCCTTAACAAAAGAGCATTGAAGAGAGATGGGCTGCAGAAATTTAAATTTAAAAAAAAAAATTCTCCGCCAGTTGAGATTGTCCTCTTGGCTTGTTTGAGTGCAATTGTTCACCATAATCAGAGTGAAAATTTGTGTCAGTGACATTCTGAGACTGCAAAACACTTTAGAACTGAAGAATATGCTGATTTCTACGCGTGGAGCAGACTAACACTCTTAAAATCCATCGTACAAGTGACTCAGACCTGGTTTGCATTGGCTTATAGGCAATTTAAACCAAGCCGACATGTTGGAAATTTCATTCATTTATACACTTTCATTCATTTATAGCTGAAACTTTATTGCCAGTAACTATACAATATTTATTTTTCTATCTAAAGCGTATCCTTCTGCAGTAGCGAACTATTCTTCGTTGATATTAGTGTTAATTAGATGCCTTACAGCGATGGATACAATTCTCCAAATAACTTCTGTATTGCAGAAAAGAAAGTAGGCCTACATGATCTTCATTTTTAGGGGCAAATTTTATGTTAGAATTTTATTGTCTATTTGACAGGAAATAGGTGTTTTGCTCATGACATCTCTAGGCACTTTACCATTAATAAAACTGCCTTATAGTCACAACATCGCGGGAAACTGTTTGTTTTTTTCGTGTGTGTGTGTGTGTGTGTGTGTGTGTGTTTGTTTATGCGTGTACGTGCTTGGGTGTGTGAGTATAAGTGCGTTTTTTGATAAAACTGTTTAAACGCTAGAATTTAACAGTGTGACGATATTTTGAATTTACCAGTGTGACGATATTTCACACTGTTCACAATTTGTTCACATTGTGTTTACATTGTGTTCACATTGTGTTTCTCACACTGTGGAACACTGTGTTCTTTCCAACAGGGGGACGTTGAAATAAACGTTATATTTGGAAGATCAGGCGTATTTTAGGTTGCTTTTAGTAATTTCTGGAATATGATTATAGTCCCCCTGTACATGTGATTATTAATTATTAGTCATGAATTCCATTTAAAACTTTGGCATACAATTTTCATCAAATAAAAGCTTGGCATATTCTCTGCAACTATACTTATTGCATGTTCACGGTAACAAAAATCTATAAAAGTCACATGGATTTGAAAAACAAAATGGTTTCTCAAAGCATGACTACGTTGCTGGCTCAAAATCATGTGGCGCACATAATGCATAAAGAAATAACATATTTTGCCGGCCCGTGTTTTTAGTCTTATTCTTGTTTTTTCATTAATCATAAAAGCACTTGAAGAGTTTGTTCGCAAAAACCGATAAGTCCATATTTGCCAAATGGAGATATTTGCGATTAAAGGTCAAGAAAAATAAAGAGAATAATAAGAAAAATTTTGCTTCTTTTGATCATAACTTCAAAAATGTACCTTTATATGTAGTGACCAATATATCATTTAAAAGGTATTATTTTGTACTTTATGACAGAGACCGTACTTCAAAATCTTCAAAAATGGACTCATCGGTTTTTGCAAACAAACTCTTCACTTGTTTTAAAGGTGATGTTAAAACCAAACAGATAATTATTGTAAAGCTAGTCAATAATAGATATTAGTTGACACGGTTGATATTTGAATGATTATCAATGATTGATTTGGAAATCCCTTGAACAGTGTGTGACGTCAAGAAATTTCGATCCTAATGTCTTACACAAAAGATGGGGGTCAGTGCCCTTGAAAAATCCGCGAACCTTTTTTTAACAATGATTGTTGCCATTTTGTTTTAATCATAAATCTTTCAATAGCTTAGGAAAGTGAATTTTGTAACATAAAAATCTAAAGACTTTGATAAAAAAAAAATGGTCCAAATGCAATTTTTTAACATTCTAAAGTTAGTCTATCATCACAGAGAGGAATATGAAACTTTTTTTTTGATACCTCACTTGTTACATAACAAGGTCCGTCAAAATAAGGAAAATGAGATTCCACATACATAGCCACTTTTCATTAAGACAATATTGTCAAAAATTGTACAGGAGTACATCATGACTCCATTGTGTGCGTGCGTGTGTTTGTAAACACGTACCCACACATTTATGTATTACAATGAACATAATACAGCTATACAACACCCTGCCAGATATTGTACGAATAAAGAAAGCGGAATAGCCGTATATAATGCCGTTACGTGTACGTATTATGATGTGTATGTTAATATATATGTATATATATATATATATATATATATATATATATATATATGTATATATATATATATATATAAAATATATTTATATATAATATATATATAATACATATATACATGTATATATATATCTATATATATATACATATATAATGTATATATATATTATATATATATACATATACATCAGTGTGTGTGTGTAAGTGCGTGTGTACGTTTGTGTATATATACCCATAGGAAATGTACCAATGTATAAATTGATTTTAAAAAGTAACCTGAATAAATGGATGGATATTTTGATAGATCTCTAATTTGTGGAATATTTCCGGTTTGCAGTAGATTGTGCGCAGGATCCCCATCAACAGACGATGCCCTCTCTCTCCCCCCCCCCCCCCCCCCGACACTTGTCCGACACTCTCCATCACAATACACACACTCACTCAATCGCAAAGCTGCTGCAGTATAGCAGAACATTAGTTTCGTCACTATTAATTTTGTATTCGTCTATTTATAGTTTGATATTTTTAACAACTGATGTCTGTCAATGTCTCCCAACAGCATTAAGATAATTAACCATGTTTCTGAAATATCTACACATACTGAGACTATGCCAATACGCAGCTGTCGTTTTTACCCTATCTCTGTACCGTACACGGTGTAACCCTTTACATCGTTGTTGTTGTTGTTGTACATTGTTCATTTTACATCTGATGAAAGGCGCAGGCCGAAAGCTAATCAACTGGTTAATGCAACACACCAATGCCCACTGTTGTCTTTCAGTTGTCACTATCTAAAGGCCGTGTCACACCTTTCCGAGCAAGCCTTGCGTGCGACTTGCCAAGAACAATTTTTACTACCCGGAGGTCCCCGGAATGAACCGCACATGACAGTACCTAGCACGTATCTCACCCGGAGTCACCCGGAGGTGTGCACGCAAATCTTTCTACCCGCAACCATGTTTAGGCCCTGTCACACCTTTCCGGGCAAGCTACGCAGGCTTGTTGCGTGTAGGGATTTTCCAGCATACCGGCAATTACTGCGGGCGAACAAGGATTTGGGCGAGTCAGCGCATGTGTCTTACTTGCTGAACGCGTTCTACTTAAATTCTACTTGCGGGTATACTGTGTGACCTTTGCACCAGTCGCGTGGGGGCTGACAACTCAGTGAAGAAATTCCTCTGAAGGAATGGCAAAGTCCCACGGAATGTCATTATCTTGGCTGCATATGGGACTGCGAAGTACCTGCGTGGGAGTTGCCTGCGAAGTGCTGCCGCCAAGGGCCTCTTACTGGCGTTCTGCGTGGACCTCTCCGGGCATCCCCGCGGCTCACCCGGAAAAAGTTTTGGTCATGCTCAAAACTTGGTTCCGGTTAAATCGGACTTGCGTTAGCACCTCCGGGCAACTACAGGCGAGATACGCGCTAGGTACTGTCAGGTGCGGACCAACTGCGGAGAGCTCCGAGTAGCAAATTTGTTTCCCCGCAAGTCAAGCCGCAAAACTTCCCCACATACGGTGTTACAAGGACTTGTGCATGCTCAAAACTTGTTCCGAGTGAGTCATGGGGGTTCGCTCGCAGAGGTACACGCAGAACACCAGTAGGAGACCCTTACCGGCAGCACCTCGCAGGCAACTCCAACGCAGGTACTTCTCAGTACCCATAAGTCGCTCGTAACAGAAAACGGATCGGTTTCAGAGCTCTCACGCAGGTCACACGGAATGCACGCAAGTAGAAGCTAAGTAGCACGCCTCTAGTAGGTAAGAAACAAGTGCGAAAATTGCAAACATTCTTGTTCGCCCGCGGAAAATCTTCTACGTGCTGGAAACTACCTCCTCGCCACAAGCCCGCGCAGCTTACCCGGAAAGATGTGACACGGCCTTAAAATCAATGTGCTATATGATCCCAGCCATGATTATGTGCGTAAGCTTCCTACTGTAACAACACTGTTATCTGATTATATGTGTGTATATCAAAAGCCGAAAACATAAGAGATTGATCATGTATATTATATATATACGGTACAGGCCGCCACGCGCGCGTGACGGCCGCGCGAGGCTTGAAAATCGGCTAACTTTATAAAAATCTAACTCAAGACAAGCAATGACAGTGGTAGGTCACGTTGTTAAAAACGTGTTGAAATCGGCTAACTACGGTCTAGACGGTACAGTGACTGATATTTTACGGTAAAAGGGTGTAACTTGAAGTTAGCCGATTTTACCGCAAAACCCCCCGATGCGCGATGGGAAGATTTCTCTAGTAAAACGGTCTAACTCGAAGATATCCCGTTTTGCCGTAAAAAACAAAAAAAAAACAAAAACAAAAACAAAAACATCGCCGTTAGTACCGATCATTTATCTCTATCTTAAGATATAAAAAGTATCAGAAATATCTAAAAAACGAAACGCTTTTCAGACAAGCCGATGTCACCAACGGAAAGAGCAACTGGAATTAAGTACGTACTGAAGTTTTTACAAAAAGTCACAATTTTCAAGATAGACCCTTTTCCCATGGGACGGCTGATATCATATGCATATAACTCACTGATCTGATGCTTATGGAGACAAAGTAGAATATCATGTAACTGCGTGCAAATGAATTTGAGGTCAATTCAATTCAATTTAATTCAAACTTTATTTCATTTTTCGAAAAGAACATAAACATTTCACTTTCTTTGGTAACAGAGAATAAGGTTACATAATATTATAATCAAAACAAAGTAAATTGAGAAAACATAATTGTGGAACCTTAGGGTAACAAATAATGTTGTAATGAAAATTGACTGAAGTGATATAGACGATATAACATTACACAAAATATCGAAAAATGGAAGGACCCACTAAAAAGGCAATGCTTGTAGAATGTGGGCCCCTCAGGTACAGAATGTCACTAGAAAATGAACTGATGCAAAAAGGGGGGAAAATTGGGAATAAAGTCACATAAAAAAAGTCTGGAAGCCCAATAAGAAGACAGAGTAACAGACAGACACACATACACAGGCGAATGAACATTAAACGAGACTGAGACGACAAAACTTATAAAGGGGGACTTAAATACAAGACAGAACGAGACAAGACTGTCATAATAGGAAGACAATACAACGGACAGGAAGGCAAAACAGATCCAGTGATCCTCGACAGAACTATATCGAAAAAAATAATGGGATGCGTGGAAAGGATACAGAAATATGGAAAAATAGAGAGAAATAGATGCGGAAATGATACAAGTAGAATCGAATCTACTCAGTAAGTGTCTCAGGACAACAGGGACGAGAAAATATGTGACAGTATATCATTGGTAATCAAAATTCTTCGAAAAGAAATTAAAATGAGCCAACAGGCTGATTCAATTCTGTAGGAACATAACATTGCAATAAGAAAGACTTTAATCTCCTCTTAAATGAAAATATAGAGGGTGCAATTTTTATGTCATTATTCAGAAAATTCCAATAAGTTGGGCCAGTATAGATAAGTGTGTTTTTAGCAAGAATTGTTCGTAAAAGAGGTAAGTGAAATTCATTGGAACGTCGAGTGGGATAGTCATGGAATGATTGATTTCTTTGAAACATAGAATCGAAAATGGAGGGGAGTGAGTTGTTGCTGTACGTATACATAGATTGCCCCAAATTAAATCAATACAAATCTTTAATTTTTAGCAGCTTATTAGCGGCAAATAACATAATTGAGTGGGAGGGTATGAAAGGATAACTGATGACACAGAGAGCTTTCTTTTGAAGAAGGAACACTCTATCCAGTAGGTTCTGGTGAGTGTTGCCCCAAACTAAAACACCATAATTAAGATAAGGCAATATCAATGACGAATATAACATAAGTAATGATTTTTGTGGAATATACAATTTCATTCTATGTGTAACACCTATATTACGTGAGATTGTGTTGGGTATATAATCGTCAACAATAATTCCAAGGAATTTAAAATGTGAAACTCGTTCCAAATGAAAATTATTCAAAACTATAGCTGTACTCAAAGTGTCAACAGTATTACTAAAAATCATATATTTCGTTTTTTGGGCATTCAACGATAATTTATTGGCTCTTACCCAATTATTCACTTTTTGTAATTCAGTATTGAATTTTTGAACAAGAAAATTAACATCATTGTGGGCAAAAAATACACTGGTATCGTCAGCAAAATGGATAAAGGACAGTACATCGGATGCCTGACAAAAATCATTAATATAAGCAATAAATAATAGTGGCCCTAATAAGCTTCCTTGTGGAACGCCAAAATTCACTTCTCTTATTACTGAATAATTGTCTTTAATTGTAACAAATTGTCTTCTATTTCCTAAATAACTCTTGAACCATTCCAAGGCCTTCCCACGTATTCCGTAATGTGATAACTTGTGGAGTAGAATATCATGATCAACTGTGTCGAAGGCCTTGGAGAAGTCCAAGAAAATAGTAATTAAATGGGAGTGATTATCAATTGCGTGAACTACTTTATCAACAAAATATAAAAGAGCATGAGTTGTATTATGCTTCTCTCGAAAACCAAATTGAGAATTAGTCAAAATATTATGCAACTTCAAAAAATTAATAATTCTCTTATAAATGAGTTTCTCTAAGACTTTGGATAACGATGATAATAATGAAATTGGACGATAATTACTGACTTCAGATTTGTCACCCTTCTTAAATAATGGAATTACTTTGGCCAGTTTCATCTTATCAGGAAACACACCATTAGAAATTGATAAATTGAAAATATGAACAAGCGGATCAGCAACTGAAGATATAACACCTTTAAGAATACAATTATCTATATCATCATAACCAGAACTCCTCTTGTTCTTAAAGGAAGATACAATATCCATAACCTCATGCCTATTAGTTGGAGTAAAATAAACAGAATTGGGATTTCACTGACCTAAATATTCAGTGAAATATTTTGAGCGTAATTTTCACCTATCTTTGAAAAATAAGAATTGAAAACATTTGCAATGTGAACAGGGTCACTGATGATTTCATCATTCAACTTGATATTATCAACAGCTGAATGTTTACTCGAAATATTCATAGCTTGCTTTAAAAAATTCCAAGTGTTTTTCATATCAAACTTATATCTTTGCAATTGCTTAAAATAATATTTTTTCTTTTCGGAACGTAAAATCATAGTTAGAGTATTTTTATATGAAGTGTATTTATGTTTTGATCGCTCATTTTTTTCCAATTTGTATCTATAATATAATCGATTTTTCCTGTTAATCGACCGAAGAATTGATTTTGAAATCCACGGTAACCTAGGTGTTTTTTTTTTTATAGTCTGGTTTCTTTTTTTGCTTTGGAATTACATTATCCAAATGAAAATTAAATGTTTCCAAAAAAATAATCAAAAGACAAATCGATGTCATCACTTTCAAATACTCTTGACCAGTCAGCATTTTCGAGAACCGCATCAAGACTAGCTAACTTTTCAGACGAAACTCTACGACTTAATAAAGGAGATTTAAGAAAAATATCATTATTAACAGAGGTTTTAAGAGCAAAATGAGTCATAATTGGATAATGATCAGTCATATCTGAAAAAATTATATAAGAATCAGTAAGGGGTAGGGTGTTACAAAACAAATTATCAATAAGGGTAGCAGAGTGATCTGTGACACGCGTAGGTTTCGAAATAAGCGGAAGAAAAGAGGACAAAAATGTCTGAAGAAACTCGTGTGCGACAGTATCATTTTCCGACTGAAGTAAGTCAATATTAAAGTCGCCGAGGAAGAAACAATCCTTGTTTTTGAAAACAGGGGATTTTACCAAATAAACGTAATTGCTTTGCCTATTGCTTTACCAAGCAAATCGCTTCTTTTTTCTTTCCTTTTTTTTTTTTTTTTTTTTTTTGGTCTAGCAAGGACAGACGCCAAGATGACTCACCAGTAAGTTCAAACAACAAGAGTATGATGAACAATTCCTCCTTCATGACTGTCTGAAGAGAGAGCTCAGTTTCACGACCAACGAGTACAAAGCTTGTGGGTGACTGAAAATGCATCACTCTTAACAAATGTTTTATAGTCTAGATGTGATGAGGATACACAAATATGAGGGCGTCGTTGATGTTATTTGTCATGCGTATTTTTTTTTTTCATTTTGTCCAGATGTAATCGCAAACTATTATGTCTATAAGTTTCTTCTTTCCTCCAGTGAACATCCGTTTATGAATTATGGTTATCTTCATCATGGAATGAATCTGTAATTATGGCTCATGAGAATAACTAGGGACCGATTAACCCTGTTATGTAGCTTAATGAGGAGTATTGGAGCATGTTTCTTCTGAGGACGCCAATATCAGATCAGCCTTTCAATTACTGGGCACGCAGTAATCATTCATTTTCTATATAATGTCGATATTGTAGAAACGCACACTAAAATGAACCGGCGTTGTGATGCACAAACATCCGATAAACAGTGGCGGATCCAGAAAGGACCTCACCAGGCGCACGCCCCCTTTATATTATTTGTTGAAACAAAAGAAATAAAAAAAAATGAGGGAAGGGTGCGTGCGCCCCCCCCCCCCCTTTAATTTTGTAAACGCGCCCCCTCTTTACGGAATTCATGGATCCGCTCCTGGATGAAGTCAAACAAATGACTTTTAAAAGAGACAACAACAAACAACAATTAAGCAACAAGTCGTGAGGGCCTGGTCAAGCGACGACAAGATCACAGTTCCTGTCAATGCGACCAAAGGGGGAAACATCAATTCATAGATCAGTAACAGTGAGCCTCCTGATGTCTTGTTAAACTTGTCAACGTTACGTCAAATTTTCCAAATAATTGACATGCAGTATTACGTTTCGATAGCTGATTTTGTTTTCCAATTCAGCCTTACTAATTTAGTTTATTTGATTTATTATCCGTATATTAGCTTTTACAAGTACAAAAATATTCTGCGATTTCATTTACATTGTACAAAATAACAGCAATATAACTATTTTCAAAAATTATTGTCAAAATATGCATCTGTAATGTAATGTTATGAGTTACATCTTAATTCGCATGATATTTTTATACAGAACGATTGCCAAGAATAATCATATAAAGCTCGACTGTTTGGCAACCGATAATGAATAACATTAATGAAATGAAGAAAAACAAGGTGCTTTGTGGAAAAAAGAGTTAGGGAAAGAGAGGGGGTGGAGGAGGAGGGGGAGGGGATGATAAATATCTCCCGATACTATAGTCTTGTTAGATCGACCCGTCATATTTGCATACACACATTACGCATACACATAACATGAATATAATTACACTCATAGGTTACAGTGATACATTCACATGATATACAGTATTGCTATTTGTCATGTAGAGTTGCATTGAAATCGCATTAAATTGACTAATTCCGCCGATCATCATTCTCATCGTCCGGCATTTTTTTTTTTCATTAGTTCCCAGTCGATGAGTGTTTCTCGGAAGTATAGAATTACCGTTATACCTCATTATATTCTCTATATTAAAGCTGGTACCGTAGAATTAGTACCCTGGCACTCGCTAAAATCTGAGTAAGCGCATCGCATTGGGGGATATTATGAGTGTAACATGGCTGTTGTCTTAGTTTTTTTGGGCCATGAAATTTATACTAATGGAAAAAACAACTTTTAATAAGATTTCTTTTTTTTTTGGGGGGGGGAGGGGACTTTTGAATGTTTTTCTCATTGATATGTTGTTATTAGAGAATAGAAAATTGGGATATATATTGACATTCTCCTTTATACGCTTTCTCTTCCCTACTATATTTCTTTTAAATGTCCGGTTTGGCACTCTAATGACACCAAGCAAGTGGATATCAAGGGTGCTTTAGAAAACCGCGGGCTCCCTGCTGGCATTTCTTGCGTGGTTGTAAACTCCGATATGTGGTGCACTATCGGCATGACCATCGAAAAGTGCATTGCACTGTGTCGTGCGGTCAACGACACCGAATACGCTTATGCTGGGGTTGAATACGGCAGGGAGTGTTACTGTGGACAGTCAGGTCTTAATTACAATCGAGAGGGACAGAGGTCGGATATTTTCGTTGCGCAGGGGATGAGTACCAGAGCTCCGGATGAAGTGGAACCATTGCAGTACAGTCAAACCTGCCTTAGCGGCCACCTGTCTATAGCGGTCACTGAAAAAAAAAAAATCCCCCCCCCCCCCCCCGAGAGAAAAGCCTGTTAAAGACCCTGTGTATAGCGGCTACCTGTCTAACGCGGCCAGTAGCGGCAACAAATTTTGTTTCCCGCGGTAGATTTAAAGGCATAATTTACTATTTGTAGATGAAACAAAAACCCAGTATTAGTGCTTTAGAATACTTCTAAAATGTGAGTTAGGGATAGAAACAACCACTGTCAAAATTTGAATCCGTATAATCGATGTTAAGTGTTGTTAAATACACAAAATGTGAACAATAGTTATAATAAAAGTGTTTCTAGACTAAACCGTATACAGTTACGGTTTATTGAGAAAAACCCTGATATCTCCTTATATTTTAGGTTTTATTGCAAATATTTCATGTGGTAGGATGTTTTATGATACAACAGACCTACACATATGCATCACAAGTGATATCTTGAACATTTTTGAAATCACTGCTCCCAAAGGTAAACTGGACCTTTAAACCTGTCTATAGCGGCCACAGACCCGATGGAGCCGTAGCCGAGCCTATAATTCAGCGTGTTTTTCTGCTTTGTAGCCGTGCCAGTCTTTCATGGGCAACGTTCCCTAATCGCCACAGCTGCATTCATCACTCATTCAGTCATAATACACTAGTGTTAAGCTTTCTTCACGACTGTACACATGCTACTGTGCAACAATGTAATAAACACCGGCATTGTTCAATGCATGAACAACACGTGTACCTACACATACATGTACATGTAAGTACTTATAGATGTAAACCCCGATGATACATGTACATGTAGGGAATGTACACAAAGTTGGATAACCTGTCTATGGCGGCCACATGTCTATAACGACCACTCTTTTCGTTTCCCTTGGGTGGCCACTATAGACAGGTTTGACAGTCTTGAATTGGCAGTAGATCATCATGCCCCGAGAAAAGTGCGAGAAATAAAACTCAGACCAAACACACGTTGGTACAATGATGAGATAACTCGTGAGAAACAACAAAGAAGACAGCTTGAGAAACAATGGCGTGATACCAAACTGGAAATTCATCGGCAGCTCTTTGTCAAACAAAGGCAGGTTGTCCAATCAGCCATAAGGGAAACCCAGATTAGCTACTACAATGACCTTGTGGATGACTGTGCGCAGGATTCCAAGAGATTATTTCGTCTAACTGATGAACTTCTGAACAGGAAGGCAGATTCAATCCTTCCTGGATATGAAGATGTCCAGTGTCTTGTTAATGAGTTCAGTCTGTTTTATCAGCAGAGAGTTGAATTGGTTTGTTCAGCTCTGGCTACCAAATCAGGATCTCAAACTGAACGTCCATCCCCAGTTCATATTAGAAGTGTCCTGGAATCCCTTCATCCTGTCAGTCCTGATGAAGTGCAATCACTCATTGCAAAGTCAGCCACAAAGTCCTGTAAGTTGGATCCTATGCCTACGGATCTCCTGAAGAAATGTACGCCAGTCATGAATCCAACCATCACGAACATCATCAATTCTAGCTTTGAGAAAGGTGTCGTGCCTGATTCCCTCAAGACTGCCATTGTCAGGCCGGTGCTGAAAAAGGCTGGCTTAGATCGAAACTCTTTGCATAATTACAGACTAGTTTCCAATCTACCATTTCTCTCCAAGGTTATCGAGCGTGCAGTCTTCTGTCGTCTAAATGAGCACTTATCATCCAACAACATACTCGATAATCGTCAGTCAGCATACAGGAGCCATCATAGTGTCGAAACTCTGATGGCTGGGCTGAGTGACTTTGTCTTACATGAGATGGACAATGGAAACCTGATTGTTGTTGTGATGTTCGACATTTCAGCAGCGTTTGATACTGTCCGCCACACAACGCTCCTTGACTTACTCAGCACTTTTGGAGTGATTGGTAAAGCCCTAAACTGGTTCCGGTCATATCTTTCCAACCATCAACAGCGTTTATCCATAGGGGAAGTTCAGTCAAGTGCAACGAATCTCAAATATGGTGTTCCGCAAGGTTCTGTTTGCGGCCCGCTCCTGTTTTCTGTGTATATCCAGCCACTCGGAGAACTGATCCGCTCTCACAAGGTAGATTATCATTGCTACGCTGACGACATCCAACTTTTCATTGCATGTCCACCCAAAGATGAGAACCTCCTTGCTGCTGTCAGTCAGCTGGAAGACTGTGTGACGGACATCCGGGCTTGGATGACAGACAACAACCTGAAACTCAATGGATCCAAGTCTGAGGTCATACTTCTTGGTTCCAGGAGAATGATAAACAAAGTTCATACACCTTCTTTCATCATCGCAGGCACTGTACAACAGCCAAAGGAGAGCTGCAGAAATCTTGGCGTCATCTTGGATTGCAACATGACTCGTAACAGTCATGTATCATGTGTCACTAAGTCAGTAAGATATCAACTGCGAAACCTTTCACAAATCCGTAAGTTTCTTTCCAAAAAAGCAACGGAAATGGTTGTGCACTCTCTCATATCATCCAGACTCGACTTTTGTAATTCAATATTCGCCAACCTCCCTGATTATCAAATCAACCGACTTCAACGTCTTCAAAACTCCGCTGCCAGACTGGTCACGCTAAGCAAGTCATCATCCCACATCTCGCCCATCCTCAAGAAGCTCCACTGGCTTCCGGTCAACGCCCGCATCCAATTCAAGACTCTCCTTCTTGTATACCAAGCACTACATGGCACAGCTCCACAATACATCCAGGACTTAATACAACCCTACACTCCACCAAGGCAACTACGCTCCTCAACCTCTAGTCTGCCTCACATTCCACGCATACATCACAGTTGGGGGGCACGGTCTTTCTCATACATTGGACCTCATCTATGGAACAGTCTCCCACTCAACACCTGTCAGGAAACTTCGTACTCTCATTTCAAGACTCTAGTTAAATCATATTTGTTTAATTGTAGTTTTTGTTAATGTTAATGTAATATTGTATGGACTGGGTTTGGAGGGTTGTACACAGTATGTGTTGAAGTACGCAGGCTCTCATGCGCCGAGAGTATCATTAATGATAGATACGGCGCATTATAAATGTACTTTATTGTATTATTATTATTGTATTGTATTTAAAAGTTAGTCTATGCCTCTTGTTTATATTATTGCAGTGTCACCTATGTTAAATAGTGGCAGATCAGAAGTATGGGATTTTCTGCGCTAAACCAAATTGTAAACAGTGTTATCATGTGATTCACTTTCTGCTTCAAAGTATTAGTGATCAAAGACGCATACTCTCGTTCACAGGAAGTGCGGTAGATGTAATCTTTCACTCTTTTTCTCTCTTTACATGATAATTTATTATATAACATATGAATTATATATAGCACGAACATATTGCTTTTTTGAAGAATAGTCATGTATATATGCATATATTATCCATATGTATTATATATATGATTATCTATTTAAAAAGAACAATAAAGCAAAATGAAATATCATTATACACGTAGATGTAGATGTTAAACAATTTGATCAATCAGTTCATCCCACATCTGTTCTGTGGTACATCAAGAGCCAGGCATGGGACAAAATGACTATTAGACCCCGTTTACAGTGCGGGGCCGGGCTCGGCCGCGGCTCGGCCGCGGCCGAGCCCGACCTCAATTGCGCGGCCGAGCCTCGCAATTTTGTCCGTTTACACTGCTGGGCTCGGCCGCGCTTTCGATTCGAACCTTTCATTATTTGGTCGTAGTGGCGCTCTGCTTGTAAACTAACGCAATTTGGTATTGTCTGGTTTTCAGACCCTTTGCCAACTGAATTCCGTGGCGACGAAGTCGCCGTTCGGGCAAAGGCCTTTGCCGAAGGAAAAAATCCTTTGCAGGACAAAACCACCTTAAACTATACTAGTTTTCGACGTTGAGGGGGTTAATATCCTGAACAGCGAAAGATACAGGCAGAGGGTTTGGAAGCCAGACTAAAACTGGCCGCGCAATTGGCCGCGCATTTGGCCCAGTTTGCGTTTACACCAAGAAAAGGCCGGGCTCGGCCGCGGCTCGGCCGCGGCCGAGACCACCTCCAGAGCGAGGCCAAATGCGAGGCCAATTTTGGCCTCGCATTTGGCCTTTTGCGCGTTTACACTGAAGCGGGGCTGGACTCGGCCGCGGCCGAGCCTCGCACTGTAAACGGGGTCTAATTGTGTCGTTACAAGGAGGTTCTAGAGAATGGAGTCACAACCGTCTTATTCCCTTTGCTATAGATGTTCGAAGCCGCCGCTCAAAAATATTTGAAGCATGTGCCAAACAGGGTGTGCCGCGCAGATACGAAGACAATTGACTCGTGTCTCATTGCATAATCACCAGCCACTTTCAAAGGAAGATATGTCTTTGTGATGGTAATCACTTTTCGCTATCCCTTCTCATAAAATGTAGGTGGTACAGACACGAGGATGCGCGAATGGAAATCGAGCAAAAAATGGTGAAATAAAGATGAAAATTACTCGACTGGGCATACCCGGGCACTAATCTGATATATCTATCAATAAAGAATTATACTTGAAGATTATTACAATTAATATTATTTTCACTTGTGGAAATTAAGCGGAAAATGATAAAACCAGTTTTCTAGGATGGTACAGATTCAAACATTTTCACATGATACAGCTCTGATTTACTCTTTTGCGCAAATTTCTGGACGGAAAGGACTTTTGTTTTACATGCTTTATCATTAATTGAAATTTCATTTCATTTAATAAATGAATAAGCAAAGTATGGCCAACATTATGATAACGTTCCAAAATGAATCTTCAGATTGCTCAGCAAGACGGCGGCTTGGAACATCGATCTTCAAAGGCACAAGTGCACCTGTGGAATTCTTTTGTACATCAATAGAAATCTGACAACTGTTTGAATAATTACAGCCAGTTAGAAACTCCAGCTATTAAACCTCCTTGGTCTTTATCAATATTTTTGCGTAAAATACCATCCACCCGGTCATCTTTCAACAAACCATCATGATTATGTACATATAATTATATATATATATATATATATATATATATATATATATATATATATATATATATATTATATGTATGTATATATGAATATACGTTATGAATATGTGTATATATATAATTATATTCATAACATGAAGCGGGCTTGGCTTCGTATATACGTGTGTGCCGGAGAAAGAAGGGCTGCTGGCAGACGCTGCAGTAGTTCACTTTGCTTTTTATTGCTCCCCATCATTTCATTTAATCCCTTCACTCTTGACACTTGCCAATTAAAATGAGTGAATACAGAATTTGCATCATCATGAGTTTTCGTGGGTTGTGGGTGCTAAGCCATAGCAGGGCCTATAAGAATGAGGGGGGAGGGGGTGTGGATTAAAAAAGGGGCAGAGAATTAAGGGTCAACATTAATTCCATGTGGGCGTAAGGTTTGTAATTTGGATATCCAGTACGATTCTCGTTTGAGTATGATATGGCTTTCCTTCTTTCTGACGAGTTCGATGCCTGTGATTTGTACTTTCTGAATTGAATGATTAATGGTAGGTTGAAGTGTACTGTGTAGGGGAGGATTTTGCTTGAGGCTTGAGGAGTTGTCGTTGATAATCTCAGAGCGTGCGTTGTTTAGGCGGATGTACAGAGACGTTTGGGTTTTACCAACATACTGTAGGCCGCATTGACTGCATGTGATGAGGTATATTACCCGAGATGATTTGCATTTTATATGGTCTGTGATGAAGTAGGTTTTCTTTGTTGATGAGCTTGTGAATGTTTGTGTGTCTTGGAAGTGCCGGTGCAGGATGCATATTCTTTTTTTTTTTTTTACTTGCATCAGTAGAAACCAGGCGTTGAAGAGGTCGTATCTGTAGGCGTACTATGGATCTGTGGTGGATTTGGAAGGGATGAGTCCAGAGAAGTGTGTGAGTTTTATATATATATATATATATATATATATATACTATAAATGGATGTCCACGAAATTTCCCAAAAAAGGCTATCGCTTGGGCAGCTGGAACTCAAAATTATTTTTTTTTTTAATATTTCCATTTATTTCGAACCACCAAACTGATTTGTCCGACCACCAAAATTCTAATTCAAATATCTATAAAAGATATACATTTTACGATATTGGCCTATAAAATGTGCGTGTTTGTGTGTGTGTGTGGGTGTGTGGGTGTCTGTGTATGCATGTTTATGTATTTATCTGTCTTCAATTTTTTTTTTTCTCTGTTGACGTCTTTCTGGCTGATCAGACAAAATTTTGAATGAGAATGTCACCCTTGTGAATAACATTTTGTAGTTCTCAAAACCTCCCAGTGTCTGATATGGTACGCATACAAGCATCTGCTTTTAACATTGGCAAAAAAAAAGACATGATAAGTATCTTGTTGTACAAACATCATTTCATGATCTGTCATAAACTTTCTTTTTTACAGAAGATCATTGGAAAGACAATCTCATATTTTCGTATAAACATTTGTATAAAATTCACATAACAATGTATACATTTTTATCTGCATATATATTGTGAAGACTGCTGATCCCAAAATTGATTAAAAAAACACAACTGTTTGATTGTAATCACTGTAAAATTCAAATCACCTTATCAACCTTTACCGTATTACCGCTGCCAAAGTCCTAGATATATCATTATTGTACCATTAAACATCTAATTTAGATTTGGCGTGGCGAGCACGCTTCAGCAATGCAACTTTCAAATTAATGTTAAAGACGGACAAAATACGATAACAGAGTTGAATAAAATAAAACAATGGACAATTTCTCTACACACTACATAATGGCTGGCAAACGACGATGACTCACAACGTCAAAAATGAGTTGGAAGAAAAAAAAATGATGTCCTGGCACGATGTTGCCGTTGAACATTTACTGTTCTCTGCACAAGACTGACTTTATAACGGAATCGCACGACCCGCAGATTTTGCATACTATATTCGTCATTTGATCTATTCAGGGTGGCGCGAAAGCCAGGTTATGACAATATCTGCATAGCTTTATGCAATGTGAATTTTCATACAATTTTCATACATCCAAACTAATACAACAATCTCTTATGATATATTTTGGCGTGCATGTTAAGCAAGATAATAGTTATTAATGTCTTAATCGAAGACTACAACTACCTTTTTTCTCCTCTGTGTACGGATAACAAAGAAAAACAGACAATAATTATAACCAAAGACACAAATGCGTCTGTGGAATTCTTTTAATTTCTGTAGCGGTTCTCGCAGCTTTTGAATAATTATAGCCGATCTGAACTCCAGCTCTTGATCTTCTTGCTGTGACCAATGGCGATAATTATGTTAGCATCGTCAACTGTTCCTTTTCATGAGGCAAATATGGTCCATTAGAATGTTTGATTCATATTACAAGTATACAAATATTCATCCGCTCCTGATAACAATACGAATGATGTTAGTGACCAATTACCAACCGTATGCAAGAATTGCATTTCTGAAATAAACACCATCCTTGTGTGTGAGGAAACTTGAGAAAACGTGAGGCTCTATATCGCTACTATTTTTACTATGACACCAATTTTTAATTTGGTTTTGGATGGACTGTAAATCTCAAATATTCCTTGTGTGATATCTTTAAAAGGCAATGTATTTGCTGAATTTTACAAAGAAGATTTTGTAAATAACGAGATGACAATTCAAACGTTTGTTTCCATTCAGTTGAGTTGTGAACGAGAGTGCAAAAGTGTAGTGTCACAGCCGTTTGTATGTATTTCACGCGGATATTTCCTGTAGAAATATCAGTTACACTTATGCGGTTACCATAATTTTTTCTTCAGTGCTTATTATGTGGTTTTGATGTTGACAAGTTGCGAACATGGTCACTGCAATGTATTGCCGGTAGCAATTGTTGCACAGTGTCTTGCGATGTATGTGGGATACAATTTGTCTCTTAATACATGTCATCAATGAATGCAAGAATAGACCAATTTCCCTTTTGCGCTGATTTAACCATGATGATTCTCCACAACTATTACAACTGAGAAACCATACTATTAAAAACCTCTAAATCATGATTTGTTAAATTTTCCAATGCATTTCCCTTCCATCTCATAATTAAAATCCTTTACCTGGTCTATTCGTCTCAGATATTTGATCATCATTTTATACGATTCAGATATTGCACAATTCGTTAACTGGACTCAGCCGGCTCCTGTTCATCATGATCAATCACGTTGTCGCCGTCGTCGACCTCATGGTTGCTATCGTCTTCGAAATCCTTCGTCCCATCCGAGGTATGGTCTGGGCTATCGATGAGTTTTGTTTTGACTTTTGTTGCGTCTGCTGATTCCATGACACAGTCGTCGCCATTCTCGCGAGTACGACTTTCGGTTCCTCCGAAGTCGTTGGCGTCGTCAGCGACATCATCAGCGACATCGCTGCTGTGTGCTCCGTCTAATTCAAGGTAGGTCGTTACTTCCTCATCCCCTATCGACGTGTGTTCATCAGTCGTACCTACTTCGCCACTCTCTCTCGAGTGAGGGTCACAAATATCAATCAAGTCACCTTGTTCAGTATTCTCCTCATCCTGTGGTTGCTTCTCAACGTTCACGTCGAAATCATCAGGTGTTGATTTCTTATTGTTCGTAGAAAAATCGCCGTCCGGCGGCGAAGAAATCTGTGAATCGAGCAAGCATCCTTCTGGAAGACTTACCGCGGTACTGTTGTCATCTTGCGAAAATTCTTCAACATCTGTTGGCTTTTGTTCCTCACTATTTGAAGACTGAAGATCAGTCGTCAATTCCATCCGGTCTGAGACTTCATCAGGATCTTGTGACGCTATTGTGGCCTCCGCCTTCTCGGTGCTTTCGGGGTCATCAACCAGATCAGATAGTCCTTTGAAGTCCATTACGTCGTGATCTCCAATCGCTTCTACGGTAGACTCTACAGAGCATAAAACATCTGGTGTTGCATTATGAGTGTGCTCATTCCTCTGTGTTGTTTCCAGTGAAGGCCCTTCATCTATTTCGATGTTGTTTTTCCCGTTTTCCTGATCAACTGGAGAGGAATCGTCAGCTGAGTTGATATCGCGTGCGTGATGGGTAGCAATGTTTTCTCCTGCTGTGTTATCTTGCCTCACCGCAAAGGTATCGTCAACTGATTTTGCATCGCATACCTGAGGGGTACCAATGTCTTCTTCTGAGTTCTCGACTTTCTGTAACAAGCCGTCAAAGTTTGAATTCAAATCAGACAATGATACTGTATTACCTATAGATGTGTGATCGTCAAACGCCATGAGATCAGCTTCCCAGTCAGGAACACGATGTTCCTCCGTCTCCTCGCTCTGCAATGGAGGTTCATCGTCTGTATGCTCGTAAGACGTCGTAGGATCTTGTCCCATGGAATCGCAATCGTTTGTAACAACTTCATCGGCTCCTTGTTGAGAGTCAATTTTGGTGTCATCATGCGAAACCCTGTCTACGGGTCTGTTGTCGTTTTCTGTCGGACTGTCACTGATCGCACTAAAACTACTCAGCAAATCGCCACTACTCGATGATCCCTGATTGTCTATTGTTTCGGGATCACCTTTCTCCTTTGAGCAGATGTTGTCGTTAGCCTTTTCGTCGCTTTGCAATGGATGGCCCAATTCCACGTTGAAACTTAGAGTTGATTTGTCCTCTCTCGCCACAGAATTATCCCCTTCCAAAGAATGATATCCTTTCATTGTTTCAGTATGATCGTATTTTTCTGTCCGTTCGTCGGTTGTCGACTGATCGTCAAAGTTTAGCTTATGCAACGTAGGTGCAAGTTCACTGAGAAGTTCCAATTTGTGACTGCCCAGTATCGAATCGTTTATCACGTCTGAGAGATCATCCGTCTTTTCAAGAAATGTGGTATCTTCCTGTCGCTTGAAGTCGCTTGAAGGAAGAGTATCAAGAATTGCAGCTGGATTGGGATCACAGCAAGCATTTTCCGATGTAGGATTGTGCCTCGTATTAGAGTGAGTCTCTTCACTCACGAAAGCGACGTTGTCGTACGCAAAATTGGTATCTTTGATTCTTACATCACTTTGAGAAGTGATCACCATTCCATCATGTTTTGTCAGTTCTCGATCGTCCTCTGATGCGATGGTCTTTATATCGTCCGGCGATAATTTGGTCACTTCCGGCGATGCACTTGCTTTCACGATCACATCACCCTCCAACCAATTGCCAGTGGTCACCCTAAAATCAGTTGGTTGACCGCTTAGACCGGTCGGCAGCTTCGAATCATGTGCGTCAAGATGTTTGTCCACAGACTCGACATTTTTCTCTACGGCTTTACTTTGCGATCGATCGCCAAGATCTACCAGGAGATCGGGCGATACACCGGCAGGTTCCATTGGTATTTGATCGTCCATGGCGTTGGATTGACGTTGTGCCTCCGCATAGGAACGCGCCCTTTGCGAATGGACACCATCCTCATGTCTAGTGGCATTCTCAGCTTCCTTCCTGACTTTGACAAGTCGAACAGAGGACTGTTCGTCGACTGTCGTCAATGTTTGGCGTCCTGCCAATCTGAAATCACCCGTCATTTCCAACTGAGTGTCGGCCCTGCCTGCCGAAACACTAGATGTAATCGTCTCAACATTTTGCAAAGCTCTGCTGTCCTCCTCGGTTGCACTGTGAGAGCCTACATCGTCTCTTTTCGCCACAGAGTTATTCACGGAATGTAAGTTGTTGCCTGTGTCTTGGTCCTTTTCAGACAAAACAGTTCCACCTTTTTCGTTCGTTCGTGGCTCCTCTCGCATATCTATCCGGAATTCGCGAGGTTTACTTGATCCTTCCACTGCATGATCGCGATCAAGGAGATTTGCCGTTTTCCCTTCGTTGAGCGGTATCCCTTCAGATTTCCCGTTTCCACTCGCAGTCTCCGATTCTACCCTGTAGCTAATGTCAGACATCGACGCACTTTGACTCTTGGCAAACTGTGGTTTACCTGGATCGTCACTAATACTCGGCGTCCGTAATTTAAAGAGTGATGTGTCCAGTAGCTCGTCCAAGGAAGTGTCAAAAGCGGGGTTAACGAAACTCGGCGATTGCGTCCCTTCGTCCGCTTCAGGTATCTTGCGCTGATCGGACGAATCCGATGTGATCGTATCGTTGCGTAGCCGGTCGTACTGATCGGTCTGACGTATCTCGTCTGTGTCCACAATCACGTCGGGCGGATGGTGCATTTGCATGTTTGGATGCGGCGTAGGCTCAACCTCAGTCGTGTCCTTCTGCTTTTGGGTTCTCCTGACGGCATCTTCCCAAGCTTCATAGCTGTGAAACGTCGATACGTGGTCGTCTGACTCTTCGTCGTGGAAATCGTGGCTAGTGGGGAAAACGGAAACAAAAAGATGAAAGACGTGAAAACAGACGTAGGAACATTGAGAAACTGTTTAAACAAATCTTACATATGAATATCCAAATATGGTTTATTTATCTGTACATTGTTACCTACATACGATTTTTTTTTACAAATCTAGAGGAATAAAAACACGACGTTGATAGGACACATAAGCGATACACAAACACACACACACACACACACACACAAATACAAATGGAAGGTAGTATTATCATATTTGGCAAGATCATACCAAATCATTTCATGAACGATTTGATTGACCACAAATTAAACAAAGGCAGCGGGTGAAATTAGGGATTTTGGATATAGAAATATCAAAGTGACAATTGGACTGGATCAACACGCTAGCTTGATTTTGATCGTAGGTAAAAGGAAAGCCGTGCCCGTAAATATCACGTCAGCATGGAGTTTCAGGTGATAGGGAGCTTTAGATTTTGACGCGCGGACGTTTGAGCCGACGCTTGCGCTGGACGTTCTCCTCTCCCTGCGTCGTGTGGAAAAGTAGCTTTAGGTTACGCTGGGACAGAGAATCCAGACGGGTGAAGATCTTACAAATTTCATTCGTAGAGGGAGACAAATTGAATAAAATTCATACCTCA
Source organism: Diadema setosum (assembly GCF_964275005.1). Lineage (NCBI taxonomy): Eukaryota > Metazoa > Echinodermata > Echinoidea > Diadematoida > Diadematidae > Diadema > Diadema setosum. Next base: position 10,361,208 of record NC_092706.1, read on the forward strand.
ACAGTACTTTCGTCTACAGGAGGCAACTGTAGAAAGTTGTTTCTCTGTATGTACACGACTACAGTCATTGAACAAATGCGATACAATAAACCGCAAAGTACTGAATCAACCTCCTATTTCTTCTCCCAATTGCCAAAAATCTAATAAAAAATGGAGCACTATCTGCTCTAACAAAGGAAATGGCAGGAAGTATACCTCCGCTTTTTCCGATAACGGTAGTACCAGATACCGATGCCGGCAGCGATTGCACAGATGACGAGTACCACCACGACTACGGCGACCACGAGTCCTAAGGAGAAATTAAAAAAAAAAATCATCGTCGTTTGTCGTGTGAATAGACCGGTATACTAACGCATTCAAATTTGATTCATACGTCTATAACTGTCCTCTACTTTCATCTGAGAAGTGTTTTTTTTATATATATATATCTTTCATTTTGTGATTATGAGCAAGAAGCAAACGGTCAAGACTTCCGAAGAAAGTAATTATTACAGACAGTCAAATGGTAAAAATGTAGATTACACCCATCGAGTTATGCCTTGAAGTATAAGACATCCATTCTTTCAATGGTCATATCAAAGAATAATTACGCAAGGTAGCAAGTCTTCTTTGCGGTTAGCAACATTTTTTCGCAGAAAAGTGAAATAGAAAAAAAAAATCAAGACAAAGACGGGTACGTGTAACCGTTTGTAAAAAGAATTTGACCACAACCCTTCCACGAGTTTGCTGCACTACTAGGATTCTGGATATGCGTATATTGAACATTCCAAAATTACCACCACTTCTAATTCTCGAAATGTTTTGGGAAGTTTGTCAAAAAGTAGAATATTGGCTTACTGCTTAACATTTAGAATCGATATATCATTGGTTATGTGAAACGATTCATAACATCAATGATAAGATTAATTTCAATGATACAGAAAAAAAAAACACTGCTTGAAAATAGATCCTGTCTTTCAGTAAACAAAGAGGGCGTTCTCAACTCGTAAGTCAAGTGCCGTATATGGCACTAGGTAAGTCTATTAAAACACTGCTGACCCTTTTCATGCTCTGGGTGCCGATTGGCACAGAAAACCCCAAAGCATTGTACACACCATCCAAAGTCCCTGGCAGAAAAAGGGTTAATGGATTGTTTTCTACAAAAAAGAAGGTATCATTTTCAAGTGGTTAACTGCGGATAGGAGATTAAGGTTAATCGTTCAGCAACTTTTTGGACTAAACATGTACTAAACTGCGACAATGAAGTAAAATTCGCGTGCAATTAAAATTTTGAAAGATAAATAACATCTTCGACAGATTTCGGTGCGATGTTTTGCTGACTAGAAAAAGCGTCTTGATATTAAATTTACGCACTAATGGCATGTTCCGGACATTGCACACTGATAGGTGTGCCGTGCAATTAATATATTTTCATTTCGTTTGCTTGCTTGTTCCTTGTAAGAAAACATGCGCGAGTTTGTGGAGTGTACCGCATACGGGAAAATTCTATTACGTAATACTCGTATAAGTCTTCAGAGGTTAGCATTTCCCAGGTGTTTAAGGCAGTGAAGTCACATAATGAAATTCAAAGTAGGTAAAAATTCCAGGCAGTCCCAGTTGGCTATAAATACCCGTGTCAGTGAGCAGTAAGCATCTTTTTCAAGTGTGACGGCAGTGAATTATACCAGGGAGGTGAGACACCTCCGTGATTATACATCTCGAACTCCAATGTCTAGTGATCAGGAAGACGACGCTACCTCTCAGCCCCCATCCCCGCGGGGAGATCAGGGCATGGAAGGCCGCCTTGAAGCTCAGCTAGAGAGACCGAGATACTCTCCCGCCTCATGGATAGGGCGGCGGCACACCGTGGTAATGACAAACGGCATGCGAGCCATGCCAGCTGGTGCAGGAGAGCTTCTCCTCCCGGCGATTAGTCCGGACATGCGAGCCATGTCCGCGGGGACAGGGGCGCTGCCCCGCCCATCGAAGACTTCAGCGAGCTAGCCATCCCCATCGGCAGCTCAACAGACGACGATATTCTCATGTCAGCCTCCTTCCTGGCAAAACTGATTGCGTTGCCCTGTATGGGTGGCCTTGACTCTGCCCTTGTGGTTATGGTCATTTTGACAACCGAATTGATCCGGATGCCATGTCCTTACAGCCAAACTCTTTCAAAGCCTGGTACCAAACTTGATTTTAACTTAAATTCTGATCTCATTTGGGCCAAATTTAAAAATTGGCTGATTTGCTAATGAAGGCAGTCACACTGCCCATATCAGAAGGTAAGTGCTCTATAAAATCGCGAAGCAAATGCTCAATTGCCATCGAATGCCCAAGCAGTTCTCACACCAAAAATCGAGAGCAAAATTCGGGCGATCCTCCTTCACGAGGCCTTGGGTCTTGTGAGCTCCCAACTTCTACAACAAAATGTAGTGAAGGGACTTCTACCACATAGATAAATCCTTTCTGAAATTCACATATCATGCACGGATAATCATCCATGCAATTGACACAACGAGAATTGTAACAACTCATGTCACCATCGATGGCCTGACACTCCCGGGCTTTGCTTATCGTATGATCCGAGCATGCACCATCGAGGTATCTTAAAACCCCTTCTCAACCCTTCTCAGCAACACTTGCGCAGCAAGTCGATTCCACTTGGTAGAAAGTTGTTCAGAAAGACATCTGAGAGAAATTGACAAGTGTCACATAAGCGGTACATCGTGTGTCATGAATGTCTCTACGCAAGCCAGCAAAAAAAAAAAAAAAAAAAGGGATGAGTACTGTCCAAGACCGCTCAGTGCTGGAAATCTCAAGCTTTCCAAAGATGACTGGTCAAAATAATTCCCGAGCCTTGGATATTGGCCACAATATTTGGCTATGAAGCCAATAATTTCATTTCAACCCCATACCAATAAATTTTTCCTCTACAAAGTGTACATTCTACCGAGGAGGAAAAGGCAACCCATGAAGAATTGTCTCCGAACATTCTCGCAAAGCAAGCTATTAGAGAGATTCCTCACATGGAGTATCAACTCTATTCTAGCGCTACCAAAGACCGGCGGTCTAAGTCCAATCATAAATCTGAAAAACTTGAACAAATTTGTAAGATACGAACACTTCAGAGTGGAACAGTTTCGCTTGATTACGGCCTTAATTTTGCCCCTCCAAAGGGTGCATATTTATCCGTATCCGTTCACCTTGTTCATCAAGCATAGTCTTTCGAATGGAAATACTAAGTAGTATTTTCACTGCATTCCTTCAGTGCCTTCCATCTGGCCTTAATTTGACCCCACAGAATTCCCTTAAAGTTATGAAACCTGTCTTTGCCTCGGTGAGTAGTGGCATTACAACAATCACCTATTTCGATGATATCCATATTCTTTCTCACACCAGAGAAGAGTGTCTTGACAAAGCCAATGATCAACTTGTCACCCTTAAAGAGTTTCAGTAAGGATTTCGACAAATCCAGTTTCAACCCAAAGCACGTCGAGACCTTCCTTGGTTCTCATATTAATTCCCAGCAAATGATTTTCAGTTTTTTCCTCAGAACAAGCTTGACAAGGTTACTGCCCTTGGAAATTCAATCTTGTATGGCAACGAAACCAAATTTCGGGATTCTAATGCCTTCCACAAAGAAATTTACATTCTCGTCACTTAGGACTAGAAAAAATAAATCGACTAATGCTCTGCGTAAAGCAGAAGATGACATCGACACGAAGTTTGGTGTCGTTATCTAGTCATGCGATACAAAACATTCTTTGGTGGTGGCTGTCTCGCAAGACAAAGAATTACTTTCCACCTTCATTAGCATGATAATTTCAAGCGATGCTTGCATCCCAGTACGGAGAGTAGTTAATTCTGAACAATGACAATTCCTTTGCTCAGAGAGTCTGGAGTGCCAAACAGAATTCCCCGCATAGCAATGTGTGTGAACCTCTTGCAATTCAGAACGATCTTGAAGCCCTGTGTGGCTCGTGTACAAAAAATGTGCTTATTCATAATTCGGTCAGACATTTCTACAGCTAGTAGCATACCTGACCCGAACGAATTCACGGCCAACATTGGAATTGGTGTCTAGCAATTGGATATCAGCTTCACATTCAACAGATGTAGATAATTCTTAAGTTTTCTGCTGTCTCGCAGAGACATGAACAACTAATTACTATTTTACATGTTTTTCACCACACAATCCACAAACTCTACATATGGATTAGCAACTTTCCTCATGTCAAATGGAAGCCAAGTTTTATTGCCCTGAATTTTGATGCCTTTTTCCTTACCCTAGAACGTTTTCAGTCCTCCACAAGCTTCAACTGAACAAGGTGACCTGAGCAATCCTCACTGCCCCAATGGCGGCGGCAGCCATGGGCCTCATTATCGCTCAAAATGCGAATAGCCCCACCTCTATTACTCCTAGAGAAAATTCTTGCCCCACACCCTCACCCACCGACGAGCCTCCAGCTCACACTAGCCGCCTGCATGGGTGCTCTCTGCTAGCGATGACAAGTGGCAGACACATCGCAGCACATTGCAAAGCTCCTCTCATCGTCATGGCGAGACAATACCAATAAACAAAACAAATGAGGGTGCTTGAAGACAGTAGCAATGTCTGTATTCTGAACAATCTTGTGATCCTTTTTAACCCGTCTACAGAACACGTTGTCAACATCTAAGCCTATAGCATAGCTTTTCAACAAAGCCCACCCCACGATTAACTCATAGACCTGCTCGGTCTTCCATACTACCTGAAACCGAGAGCTATGACATAGGCAAACAGCCCCTATAGTCAGAACTTATGAAGGGCGTATCTAACTCCGACCCTCGCAAGCCTAAATACAACAACATTGGGGATGTTTCAATTGTTTTGAATCACTTTTTATCGTTTCAAGATACCTATGAACTATAGACTCCTTCAGTGCCTTGAGCCAAAAACAATTTTCCTAGCTCGTTTCGGCAAAACGTACACAAATGCTGAGACATCTAGTTCTTATGACATTACCGGAAGATGATGCCACGTTTGCACATTAGAGATATGGAAGGTATATCTCTAACCAGGTAATTAAAGTGCCTTCTTTTACCTCCAACCCTAAAACTCTGTGTTCCGATCAACTCTTCATGAGTATATTAAATGCACAGAACATCTCCAACGAGCAAGTTCAGAAAGCAAACTCATAATTCCTCCGAAACATCCCAACAAATCGGTGACGACAAGCATCTTGGAGCGGAGGCTGAAAGCCAGTCCCTCGCAGCTGCTTGTATAAACACTTAGAATATAACTAATATACTGTCACTAGCTGTACGTGTACATCCCTGTACACTGTACTGACTGCTGCATACAATTAGGTATGAATGTATTGTTGCTATGGGAACATGTACCGAGTTTGATCTGTCTTCGAGATCAGTATGAAAGGGTACCACAGGACGTACATACCTCGTGCTCATATACATAAGGATTTGGGAGCGCAGTCATCCCGCGTTCATCCCAGACTCTGGTCTGGTAAGACATCCACGGATGCTAATATGAAAGTGGTATCACATTCTCAGCTCATAGCTACAGAAGCGCCGCAACTTCTAAACTTTCGCGCATGAAGTATAAAGGTCATAATGAAATCTTGTCCACAACTGACTGGACGAACGCTGGTACATTTTGAACCTTCTACCTTCTAACAATTGATTCCACATTAGTTCAACAATTCTCAGTTCTACTGAGTTAGAAAGATACATGTAAATTGTGATAGTATGTGTATATACCTGTATATTAGTATCTCAGTTAAGAACAATGTCATAATACGAGTCAGATAAGACACCAGACCATAAATCACGTTACGTTGTGCATTGGAAAATGGCGACACATTATTCGGCCACTCGTTTAGGAGATTCGGTCCACCAAACTGATGAATTTAAACTCTAATATCAACCCAAAATGCAATGGACTTGCCTCTAATTATTGCTGCAATATTACTATGCCGAGTATGAACTGGTTAATGTCTAATTCTTCCTTCAAATGTACATGAATATTAAGGAACATGATTAGGATTATGTCTTGATTGGAAAATCGGTACAAGAGGTCCATTGTATTTGATTAACTTGTCTGTGCGCTATCATGCTTAATCCTGCTCCAGTTAAAGCACGCAAGGTATCAAAATGATATCATACTCAAAACCTATGCCTTGCACCTTATACTAGTAGGTTCTCAAGCAAACTTTGCTCGAGTTCTTCTCTTGTTTGCGACAATGTGTGTCACCATCGATAGATATTCTCTATGCATGAGGAGTCATGACCAAAGTTTCAACCTTGTTGTGAAAACTGTCCATCATCCTTCTTGTCCTCTTGCCCTCACTCGTGCCACTAGACTGACTTCTGTACGGAACTTTGAACATGCTAACCTCTGAAGACTTATACGAGTATTACGTAATAGAATTCCTAAATTATACAAGTAATAAGAAGTATAATTAGAATTCTATTAGTAATAATGAAGTATAAGTCGAAGAGGTTCCCACCCAGCATCTCATTTGATCGATACTCTTCAGTTCTGAACCCTCCCTTTACAACACTGAACAGAAGTCAAAACTGGTGGGCCCTTATACTGTATACTGATGTTTTGCTTAATTGCTTGACTTGAGATGTCCATACGTATAAGAATGCTCCGTGCCTTTGGAACAGCAATGATTGTGCTTTACTTATTGCTTGTCTGTATGATGAGAAGGACCAGTGAGCTAATTGTCTGCATTGCACCCAATACTGCATGGTGTTGCTGGTCTGTCTATTTAAAGCCGTATTCTCTTTGAAAAGATGCTTACTGCTCACTGACACGGGTATTTATAGCCAACTGGGACTGCCTGGAATTTTTACCTACTTTGAATTTCATTATGTGACTTCACTGCCTTAAACACCTGGGAAATGCTAACCTCTTCGACTTATACTTCATTATTACTAATAGAATTCTAATTATACTTCTTATTACTTGTATAATTTAGGAATTATACAAACCTGTCTGAGGTGCAGGTGGTGCCGGCGTTGTCTGCGACGAGTCCGCCATAGTGGCACCCACGGCAGACGGGTGGGTGGAGGCGCGTGAATGGCTGTGAGTTGCAAAAGGGTGTTGACGTTTTCTGCGGGAGCAGTCACGTACTGCGTAACTATGGCAACCATGGGCGGAGAGCACGGTGAACTAGTGGGCCATGCCGGTGTAGATTTTAGGCGTCTAGGACCTGCATGTTATGTCCCTAAATAATGGTGTAATTTAGAATAAAAAAAAGGCCACGCCGTTCATTTCATAATCAGACATGGAATGAATACAGTAAACACTCACTGCATGCTTTTCCTTTTGTGCAACAGAATCACGCTGGACCAGTCAGCTTGCATATTCCAGCTTCATACTCTGAAATTTGCATTTATACTTAGTTCAAATAACTGAGAGAATTTCCGAAGTAGACTTTCTTAACTTCCGGTTAAAACGATAATCTTTTCCTTAACCCAATAATAAGGGCCTGAATATGCATTGCTTGATGATAAAACGTCTTCATTCAGAGATGACACGCCTGTGGAAGGTATTTGCTTCTAGAATGTAGAGCTAAGCATTTGAAGTGTACTAATATCTGGGCATTATGTTTGCTACAATACATTGTAGAATATAGGGCTACGTGAGACATTCTTTCTGCAAGATATTATACTTTTTTGTCACTCCGACTTTTATCTATTGGGATTCTTGTGTGTGTGTGTTTTTGTTGCTCAATGTTGTCTTGATTAGCATTATTTACCTTGCGGATAAGACCAAAATCCAGATTTAGTGCTTCAAAATAGTTCTAAAATGTGAGTTAGGGATAAAAACAACGAATGTAAAAATTTGAATCAGTATAATTAATGTTAAGTGTTGTTAAATATACACAATGTGAACAATAGTTATAATAGAATTGTTTCGAGACTAAACCGTCTACAGTTATGTTTTAGTGATAAAAATAGTGATATCTCCTTATATTAAGGATTTAGTGCAAAATTTTTGCGTGGTAGAATGTTTTGTAATATACCTGACCTATATATGCATCAAATGTGATATCTTGAACATGTTTTTTTTTTAAATCACTGCTCCCAGTGGTAAACAGTGCATTATGGAAAGCCCTGTCGTACAGTCTATACTCACAGCAACATGAATGAAGTGACTCCACTCATTTACACCGAGCTAATTCGAATGTAGAGGAAGGGAAGATCTCTTGTCCCGATGTTCACCGATGTTCGGCCGACAAGACGAGCGAAAATGTTGATCAGAGGCGTCAGCCTGTCTGGAAACCTAGGACAGAGGGCGATAGACGGTTACGTGGAACCGTCAAATGGGAGGTCGATTATGACGTGAGCTGGTGGCAGCATTCCAAGTAGAATAGGCGTCTGTGGAAAAAGAGGAGAAATGAGATATAAAATAGTCATGTGCGCAACGGTTTTCACAGTCTTGTTGAGAGCTGTTGTTGTTGTGGTTTTATAAAGAAAGAAGAGAGAGAAAAATTGGGCCCTATACAAATAATTTGCCCCAAGCAAAGTTTTTTTTTTATTTATATGTTTTATTTCGAAATCACATAAAATCACAATATTTACAAATAATCATCAATCAGCAAACACGAGAAAAAGAAAAAAAAAAGAAAAAGTGACAAGAGCAATTCAGAGATAAATAAAAAGAGAACCACCATGATTCATCAATAAGTAGTAAGGTAAAGCTTCCTCAACATGCTCAAAGACCCCCGTCTCATAACACACCCAGGGAGAATGGCTCCCCCAATGGGGTTCCCAGGTCTGAATGAGGACCATACCCTCTTATTCAACGACAAAAGTCACACCTTATCCTACACAATCAAAATTTACTCATCTAATCATCCCTCAAAACTACACATTCTCAACTCATCTCGAGACATCTTTAGCATTGTAATTCAAACCACTACATAAAGCCTAAATCAGACCTGGAAATCCCTGACAGGAAAAGATTACATTACAGACTGTTTAAAAAAAGAATAAAAAAAATAAAAACAATTAGAGCCTAAAAAATTCCAAAACCATTGAGCAATTAGTTCATGTCCAAGGCGCGCCAACAAAGCTGGAGAAAACATAAAGGCCAGACAGAGGGCCGGCAAATTCACTAACTACAATGTAGTACTACACATGGTTGTACTTTGTATCAGCGACAGATCATGGAGATTCCAATGAGCAAAATACAATGACAAGTATTCAGCATACCAATACACAATATGAAATAAACTTAATCCAAGGGTGCCCCAAGCAAAGTTGAGAGCTGGTAGTCTCGAAGCTTTAAAAGTTCAAGAAGTACTTATTTATATAACATTATTTTTTGCACTGTCTTCGCACGGCGCATAGAGAAAAATGTCATACACCCTCGATGTATGAAAATAAAAATAATATGGCCGCTTTTTAGCCCTTTTAACATCTTCAGGGCTGGCAGTACTTCTCTTCTTCAGGGTCATGACTCTATCCTTACCCCTATCTTACCAGGCACTCATTTTTTATACCTGGATGAAGAGGGGCGCCGTGGATACGACAGGTTAACATGGGGTGAAAGGGACTTGACGTTAACCCCTTGACTCCAAAATACAGTATCCCTTACACGATTCTGTGCATTAAATACCCGTTTCCAGCAAGAAGTCTCGAGTCCGAGTTTGAGCCCTTAACTGTTATGCAGTTCCGTGTGGAAGCATTTCACCCAATGACATTCTCCAAAATGTAAAGTTCCTTGCAGATATACGCCCTCCAATCCATCCAATCCATGCCGTCATTTAGACCTCACACTTCGCATTCGCATATAGTTTATTCGAACTGCATCACATTGTTTTTTTTTTAGTTTGTTCGAGAACGATTACCATTATTGTCTATGTGAAGCCGAAAAATCCACGAGTGCGGCAGAGTATTATTCATTTCAGCTATGCAAATGTGTTTCGAGCGTAACATGCTGAACTGAAGACTGCATTGTACATGTTTTTACTCAGTACCGACCGCCTGTGGGTATGAGCGCGAAACAATAGCGTTTTGTAGGTACATCTGGGATGGCGTTAAACAAAGAGCATTCCTTTATGTTCTGATATATTTGATCGCATTGAAGTCTGTGTAGACAAATAAATGTAATAATGTAATTCCAATGGCCCCTTTCATAAATGAATACACGGAAGTGATGCTTGTACTAGTTTTCGCAAAGTTCATGGACTGCGCTGGGGTGCACTGAAGTGTGCGTAAACCCTTCAAATCTTATTGATTTTTCGTTCTACGAAAGCTTATTAAAACGATTGTTCACCTTTCTGTTATTATGTGTACAAGAGGGAAGACTTCCAAGTGGTAACGTCGTGCACAAACAATACAAAATACATGTTGCTCTATATTCTTGATATCTAAAACGCTATTTGAAAGTTTGAAGCGCTTACACTAAAACGGCCTTATCAGCAGAAACAAGATGTCGGGCAAAGCCTAGATAACGCCATCCAATTAGAGTGTATGTAGTTGCAAATTTAAAGCTAATTCATCTACCCCAAATATCTCTGAATTGCTGAATGTTAGCAAACATGTCGAGTGTTTAGGCATATCTTTCACGTTTCTGCTACTATAAATATATATATTTTCTCCTAGCTCCCACCCCACGTTTCTTTATCCTAAGACATTCCCTACGCGTCCTACCATCTGACCATTATAGTAGACTTGCTAAGGGGGTAAACGCTGCATTTTTTAGTACAAATGTCCTACTTGGCTCAGATGTTCCCAAGGGCAATTGAAAAATGTTCATGTAAAGAGACAATCTGTATCTATGCAAATAAGCCTTAATTTGCATAATTTATACAAAAATACATATAAAAATTATAAAAAATATATGTGCATCCAGCAGAAATGCATAATTTTTTAGTTGTATTCTATAGAGTATGTGGAAACAATTCCTGCAAAAATTGATTTCATACCTATGTAAATAAATATAAAATTTGCATAATTACGCAAGTTATTGTGTAAAAATCTGCATTTTTGAGAGAATTTCTAAACTATCAAGTACTGGATCTTGTATTACAAAGTTTGAACCTGGGATGGACGTTCCTTGGGTCAAACGTAAATGATTCATCTGAAGAGACAAACTGTCTCTATGCAAACAACCTGTTATTTGCATAATATGCATATCAATACATACACATCTATAGATAATCAGAACAAACAAAAAGCCTTAATGTGACATGTCTTGAATCGCTTTGGACTTAATATCCAAAAAGCTGATAGAATAAGACAATACTCTCACAACAACACTTTTCAGTTGCATAAATTGTTTCCATATTATTCAATTAACTTAGGCATTTTATGCATAGATTATGTAAATAAGTACACCAGTCGTGAAATTTCGAAACATATCGATCTTTGAAATTATTTTTGCTATCAATATTTCCTCATTGCATAAATGCTTCGCAAGGTGGAAAAAATAGCAATCGATAGTGACACTCTTTAAATATGATTATGTAAATTTAAGAGTAGGGCCTACATATGAACAGATGCAAATCGGAACAATATTGCTTACAAAAGGACTGTTTTTCCCTTGCAAACAGTACACAACTGAGGTCATGGTTAGAAAATCATTACAAAAAAAAAAAAAAAACACACTACCATAGTGAAAGTGTGAATTCTGATTTTCATTGTATTTTGTAGGCAATCAAGAGGCTTTTTACATCAAACTGATTATAAACTTGTGCAAATTATGTGGATGCACGGGTATCTGCACACATTAAGAACTTACAAGCTTGAGTTAGAAACAAAGTCTGTTTCTGAAAAAAAAAAAAAAGTTAACCCAGTATACTATGAGCTACTATGGCATGGAAACTATGCTAGGAAATGTATATACAATAACCTTTTGATAAGGCAATAATATGCAAAATTGTCATGTGAAGAGTAGGACCTATAGGAGATGTTATACTTTAAGTCAAATAATCTCAGTCTCTCACTTAAAATCAGTCACTTTCAACCATAAATCAAAGCAGAAATAATACGTTCATAGCCATAAAAGAGTATATTCGATGGCTCTTACGATATACTAGGATGTGATTTGTCAACAGATCGTCACAGACTACTGTTTACGAGGATCGTAAATGTCATATTCTCCCTGGTTGTGATTGTTTTCCCTTTTTCCAAAGAATGTTATTTTCCACCACATATCAGCTAATACCTGTATAGATGATCATGACCTACATGATCTTGAAGCTTTTTCCAAAAAATGATTATGTTAACTGGTTTAGTGTAAAGATGTCAGAGGTTAAATTAAAAGAAATACATTGGTGAAAATGTAAAAGGTAAGAATGTCAGAGGTTATACATGTGTGCATCAAAATTAACTTCCATGCGACCCATACATTAAATGTAATGATGGTGCACGTGACTATACCATGTCACTGAATTCCATGTCCTTTCCTACTTCTCAAGAGGAAACAAAAACACTTGAGAGGGGAGGGCTTAACATTTTTTTCGATAATCAACAAAGGTATCACTGTCAGGTAGAACATGAACAAATATGTACATATTAAGTTTCATGATACCTTTATTCACATTCAAGATATGAAAGAAAAAGTGAAATATAGCACTTTCATCACAGCTATAACATTTTGGCAGGAAATTTCCCAGAGAATATCCATTAGGTAATACATGTATATAATCATTAAGTTTCAAGAGAAATCCTACAAGTATTGCAAAACCATGAGGGAAATAGAGAAATTTTGAGGGCCCAATTTACCTTGATCTTTGACCCCTGACCTTTGACAAATGACCCCTAAATTCCCGAGAAAATCCCTGCCAGTAACAAGTTCCATGAAGACACATTGAACCATTTGCGAAATACATTGAAAAAAAGTGCAATTTTAGCATTTTCACCTGAACTTTGACCTTTAACCTCTTGACCTGAAACTGTCTGGCGATCGAATCTCATTTTGGTAGTGTATGCAGTCACTACGTTTGAAAAAAATACCTTCAGACATGGCATGAATATGGGGAAAATAATGAAATTTTAGCATTGACCTTGAACTTTTTGACCTTTGACCTCATGCCGATTTTACTTAAAAACTCCTTAACCACTTGCCCCATTATACGTCATCTTTGGACCAGGTTTGGTGAAATTTGCATAATCCAGTCTTGAGTTATCGCGTAAACTGATACAATTTCTTAAGTCGACCTTGACCATTGACTTTTGGTACATTCGGGTATTAATATGCACAATATGCTAATTAGGTGGTATTTGCATATACAAATAGTGTTTTGATAATTATTACAAACCATTTCCTTTTGACTAAAGGAAATGCATAATACTTCCATAGTTTTCATCATAAAATGCAGTTCTTAGACTGTAAGAAAAACTTTGAAAATAATGTTTTTACTTTACTTTCTTAAGTATATTATGTAAATTAGCTGGTAATGAGGATTCAATTATTCAAATTCTTTCCTCATTTTGTTTCATAAAGTGTTTCTAACGGGTTATATCTATCTAGGATGAGATTTAAGGGAGTTTCATTAAGGCTTCATTAAGGCTTTTTGCTTATAGATGTGTAGGTATTGATATGGATATCATGCAAATAACAGGTTATTTGCATGATATCCATATCAATATGAGGCAGTTTGTCTCTTCAGATGAATCATTTACTTTTGACCCAAGGGACATCCATCCCAGTTTCAAACTTTGTACTACAAGATCAAGTGCTTAATAGTTTAGAAATTCTTTTAAAAATGCAGATTTTTGCGCAATAACTTGCATAATTATGCAAATTTTATGTTTATTTACATAGGTATGAAATCAATTTTTGCAGGAATTGTTTCCACATACTCTATAGAATACTTCTACCACATTAGGTATTTCCGCTGGATGCACATATATTTTTAAATAATTTTTATATGTATTTTTGTATAAATTATGCAAATCAAGGCTTATTTGCATAGATACAGATTGTCTCTTTAGATGAAAAAATTCCAATTGTACAGAGGAACATGTGTGCCAAATAGGACATTTGTACTATAAAATGCAGCGATCACCCCCTTTTTCGCCCTTAGCAAGCCTACTATTAAATCAGATTAACAGCTCAGACATGTATTAAGCGTTTCCTGCGATTTGTATTACTACCATTACATCGACTGAGAACGGAAGTTGCGGGGAATTAAAAGTTGTATAGCCCATTCTGTCACATGACACTCGAAAGGTACTCACAGTTCTAAACTATACAATAGGAAAAACTATGTTACCGTGTAATTCTACCTGAATTCGATCTCGTGTGTTACATGTACGATGGAGAAATTGCGTTTGTAGGATAACGAAATTGTGAATTGTTCAGTCAGTGTATGTCTTGAGAATTAAACTGGAAGCTATTATCTAACTCAGGAGTCGTCATACTTGTGTTCTGACCCTGTCTTCGTGTTAACCACTGTGTATGATTTTCTTATGGTTTATTTTGAAAATAGCTGAAAATTCACCGAACTGAAGGGAGCAATTTCGTACTGAACGCAAACAACGTCAAGCCTTGCTGAAGATGCATGAAGAATACTGAACTTTCGCATTGCTCGTGTTGATGTACAAATATATCATATCTCCCTTCATGCCTATGTTCCAATGACAGTTCGTCGGCTTTTGATTGATTACCTTCCTGCGTTTTGTTTGTGTTTGTGTGTGTGTGTGTGTGTGTGTGTGTGTGTGTGTATGTGCGTGTATATGTTTTATGATGAAGACATAAACACTATAAAAACATAAAAACGGCTGGAGATCCACACTATCCCCAGCTCGTCCCAAGTACAAATTATGTCTATAGGCGATACGAAGACCCCCCTCCCCCCCCCCCCCCCAGGAAAAAAAAACAATATTGGAGCCAAGGGATCCCTGTTCGGAAATCTTGACATTCTTGCACGGATGTTACAGTGATCGGTGTGTAATCCTCTTCGTGAGACTAGTCGCTCTTGTGTTCGGCCTTGCATCCATGGGATTGCCGGATAAAGCGATGACAAAAACAAGATCTCCCACACGTTGCGCTCAGCTTAATGGGTAGGGCCTACATCGCTCGATTTTCATTCAACGGAAGGCGAAATAATAATGCACTGAATGTTGCTTTCATATACAGGACAATATGCTTTTTACTTTTCAAAGTTCATCTAAAAATATTCACTACGTCTGGGATCTAGCGGTCAATTCGCGCCTTCAGAAAGCTTTTATTTTTACTCTACTTTTCATCACTTTCCCTGTGTTGCTCCGTACTCTCTCAGTTTACACACAAAGCAAATGGAAACGGTAAAATGGCAATGATAATGACAGAATGTAAAACTTACATTGATATGATAGCAAGACTGTCCCCCTGTATAAGGGGTGACTGGATTAAGAAAATGGCACCTCTGCGCCTTCGTGAATTTCAACGTGTCGCCTCCCAACCACCGGGTCCTACACTAGGCCTATGGGTCTTCAGCGGCTGCGCGTCCCATCGAGTCACCGCGCGCCACCTCGCTAAACGTTCAAACTGCCGGGGGATCGGATCGTCTGTATTTAATCTCGTCCAACAAACTGGCCACAAAGATGCTCATCTATACCTCCACTGGAAGCCGCTGTCTCGACAGGTTAACACTTGTTGGTATTCCCTCTACCTTTGGCTGCCTTGATGAGATGAGACCGTAATCCGATGTCTTTGGGGTTTTTACGAGGCTACAGCTTCTTAAAGTCATAATCGGCAGAGTCCTAGAAAAGAAACTGATTTCTTCACATTCTTTTGCAGCTTATAAGATTGCAGCAGACGGAAAGTAAACAGGTCCGTACTCAAATGACATAATGATAATTACTGAGTCGATATTCATTAGTCGCAAGAACATCAGACATATTTGTAGCAGGTAACGTTCCCCATGCATGCCATGATAATCCCATACAGTAATATCGCAATGTACATACACAAACTTCATTTATCATTGATTCTTCAATGACATTTCATTTAACATTGATTAAATACACAAACTTCATTTAACATTCATTCGGTAAATATCAGTAACCACGGCAACTGACGCCAGTAACTAACGGTGTGTGTAGCTATCCATGCACCACGTGGACCTGTCCATGTGATAAGTCCGTCTAACAGAGTGTTGGTTGAGTGTGTAACTTGCCATCTCATTGACTCTCATAGTTACTATGTACATGAATAGGCACATTTCCCATTTAGTTTGATAGCTAAAGCAGTGGAACCAAGGGGAAACAAGGAGGTACTCGCTTATACCTCCTTTGCGGAACCAACACTTGGGAAAGGGAACTTAGGATTGGATTAGGTCTTGAGGGAATGTGTTGTGGATTTGGGGTTCAGTATCGAGGTTGCGAGCACAGAGTTATGACGAGAAACCGGATTAGCCGAACTGAGAGTGGAATAAACCGAATCAGAAGAAAAGCAAACTCGCATGAACTGTAACCTATCAGTTGCATTAGTTGTTTGTGTGAAGATAGGGCGCAAAGTCGGATATCTCCAGGAAATTAGTTATGATAAAATATGGATCTATTTACTCAAGGGGGTCATGCAAACACGTGTTATCTCATTAATGAAAGGAAGGCATTTAAACGATTGGGGCAGAAGGGGCATTGTCGGTTAAACGTCTTGTCCAAGGGTGTGAGCAGCGAGCGGGGTTCGAACTTTGGATGCACACTTAGAGGGCCCTATAAGTCTTTAATATCATCTGTTACACGGTGATGGCAAAGCTACTAGTAATCATGATGCTGTACTATGTAGATTAAAAGGATTTTCCCTAGAACACAGTCATAATATGTTGATGCAGCGAGAGCAAATCAAGAGTGAAACACTCAGTGAAAGTCTGATGAAAGCTGGACAATCTGTGGAATGTTTACAATTTCAATGTTTGTTTGTTGGTTTCTTTGTTTTGTTTTGTTTTGGTTTGTTTTGTTTTTTACAGTTTGGGTTAGTTCCATATGCTACCCTCTCTAGATAATTATGAACTCTGCAGGTATTTCAAACGGAAGAATCAAGTGAATATTGATAAGATTTGTTTACTCTTTCACGCTTACGAGTGTCAATGAGGATACTGTTCTTCTTGATTGGTTTAACAAAGTTCTATCGTGGAGAATTAGAAAAAAAAAACATGACGCACATCAAGAAATTATAGTAGATGACACGTCTCATCATACAGTATTAAAAATAAAAACCAGGTAGACATAGTAGAAATTTCAACTGAGTTGTTGCTTTTACAATTGATTCAAAGAATGCATTTCTTCTTTTTTTACTTTTGTCCCATCATACAAGTCTGCACAGGCTAAGATGTTCTATCATTCTTTGGGCGGTATTACCAGCTTGTAGGCATTCTCTTTTCTGTACAAGGTTTCTCAGCTGGACAGTGGCTACCTATTCATGTCGACATGCAGCTACACAATGCAGGGATGTATACTCAGTCCCCTGGTATTTCGTCGAATCGCCGACGTGTTGATAATCAGTTTAAAGAGGCTTAACGGACGGTGTCTATTTGAACGAAGGTATTATATACAGAGAGGGCTCAAGAACGTGAAGACATACTGACAGCACAAATCTTGAATGGAACAGTCCCGAATATTCCTGTTATTTGTTCCTCTCGCGATATTTTGTTTAACGCGACATTCCTACAAAGTCCAAATGTCGTCTTGGTTGAATAGCGCGCGCTACAGTTCCCTGTCGTCTGCAGAATGAATAGTCGTGGGAGGATCCCTACATAAAGACAGAAAATGTACCCCATGGAAAAAATACAAAGATTTGAAGAATACAAGGTGACAAAGGGAGCTATAATCGAGGGAATTTTGGAGCGAAATCTGACAAATGTTAAATATATTAAGACCGTCTGAATGTTGAAAAGTAGAATCCACGATAACGTTAAAAAGCTCATCGAAACCATCTTGTTCGTCACCATGGAACTCCAGCGCCACTTACTGCATTCAGACATGCATTCTGTGGTTTAAAGCTGACTTTAATACAAAATATCATACTTAATAAATATCTTCGTTTCTGGGCTGCAATCGATAGGCAGGACAGGGTTGCTTCAGTTTCCATAAAGTCAATAATAAATCACGCTATGGCTATTAAGGGTGGGGATATAAAACGAGTTCAGCAAATGCAGGTGACAGTAAGATCATGTGACTATATTTTCCCCAGGCTCCCCGTATATTACATTTGTACGACAACATGTTGTATACATGTAGCGTATTCTCATGCAGAGAACCATCTCTTTAACTGAAGAGCGCGCCATTTCGCCAAACATTTCAGACCGTCTTTTGCTCTGATTTAATCTTTTTTTTTCTTCCACAGGGATTTGTATTCATGAATTAAACTCCCCTGCAATCATCCTGCAAGAAATAATAAGTTAGACTATCAATTCGGTCCCGATATCTGTACCAAGGATGCCCAGACCTTCGCCCATTCACTATAGAGGAGGATTTGCTCCGCCTACACGTAGTTGTTTGGATTGTATCGTTTGTTTTTATTCTGACATATTTTTAAAATTTTGAAGATCACAACGTTTTATACCAATTTATATGACAAGAATGTCGTGTATAATAGGGGTATTTTCGTCCAATTATAACTTAACTGCTTATTTTCGCTGCAAATCAGATTAGACGTAAAATCAGGGCTACACATAAAGAGCATCTACATTGTAACACATTTCGTCTTGTTACCAGTTAAATTCTATGGTAGAGTAAAAACGAAAACGGTGAGGAAAACGGCGCTCTGGTTCTGAAAGTTCGCATTATCATTGCACGTTGACCTGGAATGATTGAACACAATCACCACACCTCTTGCACGTGTTGCTACTAATCACCGTGGAATGTGCGCGTCTGCATGCAATAGCCGGGGAGTTATGATTTATGACAATTTAACAATTCACACGTTGGCAGCTTTTCGAACTGTTCGACCTACACGCAGTAAATGTATTTTCTTTTATCTTATTGTGCGAGTGCGCGCGGCAAGGTGGTTTATTCTTCAAATGTATATACTCAGAAAGCTTTCTGTATTTTCTATACCTTTTCATTTCAGATCAACGTGAGTTTTGTTGCAAAAAAAAAGGCAGACGGAGTGTCACGTTGGCGTGCACGAGTCATAAAGGTGACACACTCTTTGTTATTTAATGAACGGTGTGTCAAATTCGAATTAGCAAATCAACGTCTCACCCGAAGTCGATTGCATGAAAGAGGGTGATTTCCACCCCCCCCCCCTCCCTACCCCCCCCCCCCACACACACTACATTACATACAGTACATACATACAGGCCCCATGATAGTGATCATATCGTATGCCATAAAAGTGTGAAAGTTAAACTCGGCTTATTTTCCCTGCTTATATTGTTACTCTTCATTCCGCAGATTTGAAGAAACTAAAACAAGCACAAAAGACACAGACACGCAACAAGCAAATACGGACAAAGCAGTAATCTCGGCCAATGACGACTATGTCCCGTATAGGTCCTTATAATTATCGCTACATCGCCCTTGACCAGTTTCAACACACCCATTGTTGATGTTCACAAATTCCGTCACACAAAAACCACGCGTTGGTCGCCGTCCCTGCATTTATAACGCCAAAATACGGCGCAAACAAATCCAAAACTGGGAAGATTAGGATAGACAGAAATCTGACCCCTCGTCGCTGAACGTCGCAAAATATTCCAAGCTGTGACTATACAATATGATGTTTCAGCGAGCAAACAAACAAAGAGACAGACAAACAGATAGGCAAACAAACAGATAAACAGAAGGTAAACGTATCTGTTCTTTAACAACGTTCTTCAATTCGTCATCAATATGTATTCCGCCCTTCAACCAATTTATGACTTCGCGAGAGTCATATCATTTGTGTTCAGTAACAGGATATTTCAACTTGGGGACATTGAAACAAGCTGTATATCCGCGCCTATTGAATACCTTTTCTTACTTGGAATCCACTTTTTATTCATGGGATATTTACTGCATAATGGGCAAGGCACAGGCGAGCTTGCTGGCTGCCAAAAACCAGTATGCATGATATTATAACTCTGAATGAGTTAGATATCTGATATACATGTATTCAACAATTTCTTAGGATGTATTTCAAAATCTGGAATACTTTTTGGATCCATTAAGGTACTGTTATCTCGGCCATACTTCTGTGGCGAAATGTATACGGAAGGAGAAGTACATAAGTAAACCAGAATATTCTGTCTGTTTGTGTGACGTGTAAAAGTGTCTGGCATTTCTAGGAAATAATTGTCTTTCATTGATTTCTCTTTTTTTAAATTAATACAAATGTGACAAAGTTCAGTCTGGAGTATCAGCACACACAGCTCCCATGCAAACATTCATCTCATATCCAAGGAACGTGGTGGAAGTCTTCGCCATCTGAGGAAGTATTTGAACACAGGAATAAGCCAGTTCACAGATCCACTTTGCGCATGGGCAGAATAGGGTCATTTTGTACTATCCGGCATGTTGGTTTTACAAGTCACTGAGATATAAATTTAAAGCATCTGCAATGTAATTATTTATGTAATCCATATGATTCGTGTTTTCTAGCACATCCAATTGACAGCATGCCTGGTAACTGACAATATTGATAGAAAAGGGTTGTTAGTGCATTTGATTCAAAACAATGAAATTGATGCCTGCCGAAGTGTCAATATTGTTCTCGTCACCTGGTCCATACGCAAGTTCATTCTTTGTTTGAAGATGAATTCAATTGACATTATTGTTATGTCGGGCAAGCTTATGCATTATGCCGCTTTGAAAACGAGTGAATTGCCTAACTGATAAAATAAAGGGAATTTGTAGCTATGTGTACATGAGCTGATGGTGAACTTTTTTTAAATACATGTTTACATGATGTTTACATGTTTACAGGACCTCAATCTAGAGCTCCATCAATTTATATAATCGTAATGTACATGTTCATATACATTTCATTACTTGTGATGTACATGTACTTTGCATGCAATAGTAATTGCTACGTCGGGTAAGCTTGGGTTGGTTTTCTGGTTGTCAGAGCACGGTATTCATGAATTTTTAATGAGTCAGTAAACTCATCTATTAGAGGGGTTTTTTTTTTTGGGGGGGGGGTCAGTTTTAGGACGAATTTGGCTCAGATTGAAGCTAGACACTAAGATGTTTCTTAATAATTTCAACCTCACCAGCCCACAGCCATTGCGATGAAAACTTTTTTTTTTTCGAAAAAGGATACATCTCCTGGAATTTCGAAGATGTTGAGCAGGAGTCAGTGAAAACTTCAGGTTATCTACGCGCAATGACCCAAGAACACTTTTTCATTTTTCGCTTACATACTGTTCAACTGTTTGCGCAACGGCGAGGGAAAATATTTAGAAGTGACAGCTCGAATCCTTGGAAGAAAGAAAGAAAGAAAAAGAAACTATTCACATTGGCTCGCATTTATCTAGATCCATGTCAATATGGACATTGATGAGCACGTGGTACGCCCCTCTATCTCTAAGCAAATATACATTGTGGAAAGAATGTGCAGATTGCCGAGATTAAATACACAACTGTGGAATTTCCTATTCGAGAAACAAACACTCTGAACGTGATAACTCCATGAAAAAAAAAATGAAATGGGACATTACAAAAGTAATTTTGGTCGAAGCAAACATCACCTGCGGAAGTCACATCGAATAATGGGCAAAATATCTTTGTTTTGTTATATTGCTTTTCTTCTGGAAGGCAAAACAAAACGAATTGAAAATAAACATGACGTGCAGCACATTATGGGGAACATTAAAGTCTATCGTATAAAAAAAGATGGAAACGTTTCACTTGTCAAAACATGCTCTGCATGTACGCAATGGAAATCCTATTTGGCTCTGGAAGACGAGAAACAAAACCCCTGGTCATATCAAAATAGCGCGATGGATCGACGCAGAAGTAGGGGGAGGGGGAATTAATGGTGTTTCCCATTATTTGACAAAACATCAGCATAAATCGAGGATAAGGATTATACATGCATCATTTCGGATGACAGCAGTTTTAAACCACGACAAAATATGGTGCCATACAAATGTATACAATTTATTTACTCTCTGATGGGCATTATAGTAAACTCCCCAAGTTGACCGAACAGTGGTACTGTGACGTCACGTATTTGCGGAGCATGATCAGACACCCTCTAATGATGCAGTCGGAAAAATGTGGTATTACCGGAATCAAATGCTGGAGTTTCCCTGGCGTCGTGTGGGCGACCGCGTTGCTCATAATCGGAAGACTGAGATTTGGAAGAAAAACAACCAGACGAAAAGCCCTTGAATTCGTTTTGAAAAAAAAAACGAAGTTCACCTCAGTTTTCCCTCTCAAACATATGTGTAACCTCCATTTGAACTCTTATCTATCACAATGACATACCCTAACACAATGGACCATCCACTATATTTTTGTATTGACTTTGTATCGTCTTTTTGTGCCAATATAATACTTCTTCGCGGTTATCATCAAGAAAAAGTACGTGTTGATGCTGTTGTTGATGATTGGCTTAGGGCTATTTATTTCATATTTCACCGATTGAACTCTATTGAAATTCCAGCGTTCATTCGATATTTCTACATGCCATTGCAGCTCCATCACTAAAACTTACATTCCTTCGAGACAGTTGTATACTGTAGGCTCAGAGAGAAAAAAAAACAAACAAATAATGTGTCAATATAAATGCACTGTGCACCATCTTAACTGAGCAATGGGACAAGTTATAAAGGCCTTCGCAATTCATCATCATCACGAGACAAAGTGTATTGCAGTTGCAGAGAGAGGTCATTTGTGTAGGCCTACAGTACCTGCATAAAAGTAAAGCTATTTACGGAATGTACTTGATTCCAAAGGAGTCATGTGACGTCATGGAAGCACCTTTTAAATGTTTCAAATTTCTCTCTTGTTCTACATTTCTAGTCAGGAAAACACAAGCCGCGGTCACACTGACAAATACATTGTCAGTTTAAGTTGGCGAACTTAAACGAGAAGTTTAAGATGGCGAACTTCTCGAAGTTTTCGATCGCGATCTTTAAGCCAACTCCACATTGGTATGTAGGACCCTAATGAAAATTATTTTACATTATTAACCCACAGACACCCTTTAATTTCCAAACCCACACCGGTCATGTGTAGTATATACCTTTACAGTTTGTTTATCGGAAGTATCTGCACATAAACGTGTTTGGAGATCAAATTACGAGCATACTTTTAAAGACGTCGAATAAAATTCATGTTTCCAATTTATGGTCAATAAAAACCACTAGCGTTGAGGTTCTAAACTTTAGTCAATTTTATGTCCCTATATATTCCGTGAAAGAAATCTTACAGTATTTTCCCGCCGCTTACATGTACGTTTATGAATGCATTTTTCAATTTTTTGTTTAATTCATTTCATTCGTTTTCCCCCATCGAATGTAAGCCCTTGAAGTTGTTTTTTTTTATTTCACGCAAAGTGTTTTTCAAAGTACACTGAGGTACCCTAGAGTATGGAAATTCACTTTGATACATTTGAAGGAAGACATTATAATCATTTTAACGCAGAAAGAGAAAGAAAAATATTGTAACAATCACAAATTGGTTGGTTATAGGATGTACGGCTGAACATCTAAAGTCACGTCATCATTCTATATATTTCGGATTCATCCTTTGTCTTGCTTAAGGCTGGATTTCCTTACTTAGGCCAACTCCACATTGGTACCATGTAGGACCCTAATGAACATTATTTTACATCATTAACCCACAGACACCTTTTGATTTCCAAACACACACCGGTCATGTGTAGTAAATACCTTTGTAGTTTGTTTATCGGAAGTATCTGCACATAAACGTGTTTGGAGATCAAATTACGAACCTACTTTTAAAGACTTCGAATAAGATTCATGTTTCCAATTTATAGTCAATAAAAACCACTGGCGTTGAGGTTCTAAACTTTAGTCAATTTTTATGTCCCTATTCCGTGAAAGAAATCTTACAGCATTTCCCTACTGCTTACATGTACGTTTATGAATGCATTTTTCTTTTTTTTTTCATTCGTTCCGTTTGTTTTCCCCCATCGAATGTAAGCCCTTGAAGTTTTTTTTTTTTTTTTCACGCAAAGTGTTTCACAAAGTTCATTGAGTTGCCCTAGAGTATGGAAATGCACTTTTATACATTTGAAGGAAGACATTATAATCATTCTAACGCAGAAAGAGAGAGAAAAATATTGTAACAATCACAAGCTGGTTGGTTATAGGATGTACGGGTGTGTGTTTATTCTAAAAGGAAGGCATGGGCTCGGCAATCAAGTATGGGCTGAGAAGTGCGTGCATGTGTGGATGTGTGCGTGTGTATACGATTAGACCTACAGCTGCATAATTATACACACGTTTTATTTTCATCTCTGTCCCATGTTGGGGACCTCGATAACATAATGTCCTCCTGCAATGTATAGACACAGACACATTCCATTCATAGAATTACGGGGGGGGGGGGGGGAACCAGAAAATAAGCACATACTTGGGTTGATATTTAACGAAAACCGCCATCGATTCTCGCGGCCACAAAGCAATCCAGGCACCATATACTGTACAAGGTAGCTGCAGCGGCTGGCCACTTCGATCGCCTTCACACCTCCGTTAGGATTGTACATAGTCCATTCTGTGAGGAGTTAAAAGCCATTTTACTCTGATCGATCGCTCACTGCTTCAAGGTCGTATGCCCGTATTGAATGGAGAGAAGATACAGTAACATAAGGGTCTATCAAAAAAGGGGGTAATCCAACTTTGGAGGGCTACTATTTCATAATTATCAGCTATGGAGAGCTCAATGTTGGTTGAAGGAACTCGTCTTCTTTCCATTAGTACCTAATTATGTTGGAAAATGTCACGCATGACTGAGCACATGAACTTTAAAGACAACAATGACAAATTGCACTTTTCCCAAGTTTGAGTGTCACATGAAGGAACAATGAATGTCTCACTGGATGGATGAGATCTATCAATGAAAGTGGTCAAATCAACAGACTTTGCGGAGACCCATGGATGGTGACCTATACCGGTGACGATGTGGAGACGTCACGGAGACGTCTCCTCAACTTAAAAGAGGTCGCGGCGACGTCCCAGCGACTTCCGAGCGAATAAGTTGTTACCTTGTTAGGAGACGTCTCGGAGTCGCCTTCTTGGTGAGAGCGCAAGCTAATTTTTTGGTCTTTCAAGTCGTGGCACTGTCGTGGCGACGTTTCCTCCAATGAGACAGGCTCATATAAGGGTAAAATTGGTTGGTTCGGTTGTGCTCTTTTCTTTTCTTTCTTTTTTTTTTAAAGAAACTTCATGGAAATGAGCCAAATTCCGATCTAAAATCGTCTTCTGATCCAGGCCAAGTATGCAAGGCAAAGCAACGGGTGCTTCATTCTATGATGTCTTGTCGTACCGTGGGACAATTTTCCTCGTTCCCGTTTCGAGAGACTGCCAATGACCGAGTATACACAACGCCTTTTTTGTTGTCGCTGCAATATAAGTCATCGACGCATGCAAGTCTCTTGTTGTACACGAACCATCAAGGGCAGTCAAATTTCCACAATAAGTTTGCCATCAGACACGCACCCCAGTTTTCTGTTGGGTGTGTTTGCGGAGAGTTCGTCCTATTCTTCTGCTAAATGACAGTTGACAACAATAATAGCAACAAAGAAAAAAAAAAGAAATCACCATAGTGTCGGGCTCCAACACTGTCCAATGAATGTAGAGCATCTTACATGTATGTGATCTAGAAACCTAACAGCAAACCGCTCATGTCAGAATCTCAACAAGCGTAGTATTTGTTACTCTCAATTCACCACCAGGTCCTTACTAGCTTCACTTAATACAAATGTAACTTTGTAATGGATATACATTGTATCTCACTGGGCCTACTTCACCCTTGCGCGCGAAAAGCACTGTGGATATAGGAAAGGACTGCACGGGGGGAAAAAAAGCAATCTCTAATCGCGCCACGATGTTTATTTCACTCCAAATTCAGAGACAATTCGATTGTCAGAGGAGCGTGACAGATACAATAGGCACATAATTACGACTACGTGAGCCATGTACAGAATTCCTGTAATTCCTGTCCAATAATCTGTTGTTTACTCAGACAAACAATCAGCTATCTAATCGACTGTCAGACTGATCGCCTGATGAAAAATACCATGCGTTCTTTTTATCTCTTGTCAACAGCAACGAAGAAATCCCCAGTTTTGAGATAGTGCCAAATTGCGTATAGTACAATGTTCATCTTTGCGATTGTCTAGTGAAATCATGATAGACCAGTTTACATATTAATCTAGAGTTTATTCATTGCAAAAGGTCATTGCTTCAACGAAATGGTTAGTCCAGACAACCAGTACACTTACCTGGCCCCTTACCAGACAAATAACGACTACAGATACATAGACAAGTGTACATTGTATATTGTTTTTTAGTACAGTCTATTGACAGATATTTATCAGGATTAGGTGATTTTTAAAGGAGAATGGAACCCAAATGTGTGAATTGAGGGAATGCAGCAATATCCGAACACATCAGCGAAATTTGAGGAAAATTGGACAACCTTATCAAATATCTTATTTTTAAGTTTTGGTGCAGTCATCGCAGGATGAAAAGACCACAACAACTGTGACGTCTCGCGTGGACAACAAAATAAAGAAATTATGAAGAAAAATCAACATATTTTCACTTTTTGCATGATGAAAACACTTTACTTACCTAACTCAGAAAGCAGTTGGAATACATGTAACATTACCCTTAACATGTCGGTAACAAGTCGATGGAATGTGTATGGAATGTAATCTCTTCGTATTTTCTTTATAATTATCGTTGTACAATACACGTGCATTAGTGTACATTGTACACATAAGTGACATCACGAACGGTAGTTGTCTTCTCATCAAACTACCTGCTGGGCAATTCCGCGGTTAGTAACGTTACATTTAAACATATTTAGATATTTGTTTTTACTACTAAATCACCATTTATTCATTTCAAGTCAAAATCATGTTAAAAACATGTTCATCCGTCCCAGGTTTACGATATAAAAAAGAGTGAATACAATCCAATAAATATTAGAATTGCTATGGCAACTAAAAAGGCTGGTTAGTAACGTTACGAAAAAAGGACATGACAAAAATATCAATGTCTTGTAACAAAAAAGTGTGCAAAAATGCAAGTTACTTCAAACACAGTGCTGCATTAATTTCAATTATTGCATCATGACAAATGTTCACACAAATATTTTTAGCAGTTCGACTGAAAATTTATTAGCTAGACCCCCAAAAGCATGGTTAGTAACGTTACGGTTAGTAATGTTACATTTGTCCGGAATAATTCCGCAGGTCATTTCACGCTTTTGTAATTGACAAAATGTCACATGACTTCTGGAGTATTTAATTGTATTCATCTTTTACCCCTTAGCAAAACTTTAAGGAAAAATTTTCAAAGGAACCCACTGTAATTTGCATTTAAGTGAAATTCAACGTCCCCAGCCCCACATGCACATTTTAAATGATGGTTTTAGATCTCGCAAAACCAATGAATACGAAAAGTAAAATCTACTGAATTTGAAAGACCATAATGATTGGCGAATACCCATGGCATAAGTTGATGCCTAAATTAAAGAGTAAGATAAAGAGGCACATTTCTTTTATCCATGTCGTGTCCACCTAACTGCGGAATTGCCCTGCTACGAAAATTTAAAGATTCACAACTTTTCAACGGATTGCCCGATTTTCCTCAAACGTCGATGTGATGTGATCTACTATTGAAATGTTACTACATTCACTTAATTCACATACTAAGTATATTGTTTATGTATACTCTTGTATGTACGCGAGTTTCTTTTCCTTAATAGTTGGTCTATTGTACATCTTCAGGGGGATTATCCAAAAGTTTGGTATCATTCGTAAAAATCATCCTTCACTCTGACACTGACCTTCAATGACAGCTTCAAATGATTTAGAATTGAGATCAATTCATCATTAACATACCAGATTGCTAATGTCTCCATTGCTAT
Source organism: Diadema setosum (assembly GCF_964275005.1). Taxonomy (NCBI): domain Eukaryota; kingdom Metazoa; phylum Echinodermata; class Echinoidea; order Diadematoida; family Diadematidae; genus Diadema; species Diadema setosum. Next base: position 10,389,186 of record NC_092706.1, read on the forward strand.
AATTAAAAAAAAAAAGACATTACGTTTTGCCAATACAGTGTAGGAGTAATTTTCCTGTCATAGTGAAAATTTGCACAGTATACTTTACTAATAATCCTTTCTGTGTGCGGACGATCAGAAGAAAAATGACAAAAGGTATCTCCATGTTTTCGACAAAAGCATATTATTTCTACCTAAAGTAATACACTGTACGCCACACAGATACACACAGTAGATAATGGTTAATATGGACCCCGCATTTCTGATCATCGTGTTCATGTTTAGACGTGTTGCAGCATTTAGTAATCCTGAGAATCCCTAACTCTTCTCTGGTATACAAAAAAAAATTAAACCATTTCAAATTTAGAAATGGTCTACGATGACCTCTGAACCACAAACTTTGCAAAACATGGATTCATCTTTTAATTCAAGGAGCAGTCGAAGGCAGAAAGTAGTAAATCGCATGCCATTGCTGCATGTAGCTGCTTTTCTTAGCTTGGTTGATCAGAACATACATTCACTGTACATCCCGATATTATGCGAGAAGTTCATGTACATTGTATTATGAATTTTCATGAAGACCTGCGTATCCAGTTTTTCAAATACCTGCGCAGTTCAGTCAGTTTTAAGTGAAGATCTACAATGCCCTTTATCTGCACATGCTCAGATTGTAGCTATGAAGTGGCTTACATGACGTGTTTGATTCCAGATTAAGTCTCGTACTAATTCTCATGCACTGATCGAACCAGTGGTCCACTTTTGGGAACGTATCAATGAAACCTGTCAATCACAATCTTCTCACAAAACGTTGCCTGTATCCAACTCTCAAAATAATGCAGTAATGAGCCTATACAAGATGTGTATGGACTGTCTCACCGGTTGCTTATCTGATTGAGGGCAGATTATCAGAGTATTCCGGCATTAATCTTTGCAGGCATGTATTTGCATCGTTACGCATGACAACCCGGATGTGGAGGGGTATGAAAGGGGGATAGGTCGCCCCGTGGTCAATTCGCAACATTCAATCGACACGCTTCGATTCTTAGGGGAGATTTTAAAAAAAAAAAAAAAAGTCGACAAATGCCTTATAAAAGCTAGACCACACGGCGCAGGTTTTGTGAGACAATGGAGAGTGAGAAGGCAAGAAAGACAGACAGAAAATCGATTTCGTTTGACTTATCCTCACGAAGAACAATGGCAGAGTACGCGCTTCAATCAGTAAAGTGACAAAATGCTTATATAGGAACAGTGATAGATAAACAGCGAACACGTTTCACGACTACTGGGTCGTTCCAAATCGTTTCAAATGTGTGGATGTTGTAAGTTCATTTTTTATCACACATTGCAATAATACATAAATCATGAATAAAATGTGACTTTTAATACCTTCTCGCACAGTTCACCGATTAAAGGCATAATTTACCATTTGCAGATGAAACAAAAACCCAGCATTAGTTCTAATACGTGAGTTAGGGATAGAAACAACCACTGTAAAAATTTGAATCCGTATAATCGATGTTAAGTATTGTTAAATACACAGAATGTAAACAATAGTTATAATAAAAATGTTGCCAGACTAAACCGTCTACAGTTACGGTTTATTGAGAAAAACGCTGCAATATCTCCTTATATTTTAGGCTTTATCACAAACATTTTATATGGTAGTAAGTTCTGTGATACAACAGACCTACACATGTATGCATCAAATGTGATATCTTGAACATTTTTGAAATCACTGCTCCCAAAGGTAAACTGGACCTTTAAGACATATGGCTGGTTTTATGTCTGTGGTGTAGCGCTATGTGGTCGGAGAAACACAAACAACAAGACTTAATAACGTCTGTGCTAACTTTTTACTGCATGTTCTCGTGAAAATGGATTTATATTTATTCATCCTTCCTCCCTTAAGTTTTTTTTTTTTTTCAGGCAGGTTTCAACGTGCTTTCTGATGGACCTCCTATGGTGGTATAGGGCCTACATGTACATGTACAAACGTACATTCTAATCCTTTGGACAGAACGCTCTGTGAAGCTTGTTTGGTCTCTATTTTACACACGTCAACCCAAGTCACAATGTGATTTTATGAGCTAACGACACCGTTTAAACGTTCTCTACCATATTCCATGCAGTACACCCAAAATGAGTCGTGTCTCCCGACTTCAAAATGGAGTGATGCCTTGTAATATGGCCGTTTTGAACACACCACAGAAAAGCTACATACAGCAAAGCTTATTCCATTAGAACAGATCAAATATTTGCAGAACTTATTGTCAGGTGAGCCCGCATATGCAACACGTGTTCCACGCCAGAGTTTCGATTTTGGCCATGGGGGAAAATTGGAATATTGACTTACCAACTGTAAAAAGAATATTTGCTTTTTCAGTTTTGTTTTGTGCGGAGCCGGCTATACATGTACGCACGTAGTCTACCCCTGAGAAAGGGAAGGTAATCGATTTTAGTGCACACTTTTTTTTCTCGATGTATTAGTTTGAGAGCTATATGTAGCTTTAGTGCCGTAACAAAACAACTGAGAACATGCATTTCGCATACAATGCACCTGGCTAACATGAGTTGTTACAAACACGCATATTCTTGTATGCTAGAGTTGGATCCAATTCAAGTGCCTGTCCTTGAACTTTATCCATTCAAATTCGTCCCACTGATATTTTTGTTTTACGACATTATTTGTGAGTGCGTGTGTTAGTCAAGAAATATTATAGAATACGTTGTATGTATATTTAGATTGAAAAACCTCAAACCATTTTGTTTTTCTTTGTGAATACTGTAGTTACTTGCAAGTTTTAGAGATTTTATTGTAGACCTACATACAATTTACAATGTTTTCTGTCTGCATGCTTTCAACATTAGGGCTAAAATCTGAGTTCTCTCTGGCTGAAGTTCTTGGTCGAAAAGAAAGTGATATCACATGGCGCTTAACTTTTCCCCAGTAAGTGACGATTGCACTTGTAAATGACTTTTGATTATTATATGGCGCTTGTGCCTTGTTATATGAGGCTTGAAACCGCAATCATTAATTCAGGCGTCTTTGCGTTATACTAATGTAGCAACGCTGATTGCAATTCAACACCAGGACCCCATTTCATAAAAGATGTTGGGATAGCAACCCTTACTAGAATTGCAACTTCCCATAGCAGCAGCCAATCAGGAAGCTGAATTCTTATCGTTACCGTGACAATTGCCATCCCAAAGAGCTGCTATCATATCAACTTTTTATGAAATGGGACTCAGATCCATTGCAGCTTGACTGTTTTAAAGAGAGAGAGAGAGAGTAAAAATAGGACAAATGCAAACATTGTAGAAAGACAGAAGTTTAGCAAAATCGGACGCAATAGAATTACAACTTGTAGACGATCTGTACATGTGGAAATTTCACAATTTCACAGGTTCTGACAGAAGAGTGGATTGGGCCACAAACAAAGGTGCGCATTATCTAGAGACAATGCTGCTTTAACTAACAACTTCCCATTTGGGTTGCTGCAAACGATCATTAAAAAGAAATCATATTTGGGTCCGTAATTCAGCAGCTATTTACGAACCTTTCTCCACAGGGTCACTATTGTTGCGGTACTGTTAAAGTATTTTTGTTGTTGTTCAAAGAAAATGACTTTCTTGGAATTCTACCTTCACGTCAGAAAGGACGTTGTGAACATTTCTGGGATGCAGGTCAATGGTCGACTTGTGAGGTTATGACATGAACATCTCGTCTTGAGTTCGATTGGGATTGTGTGGTTGCTGCTGATGTCACCACTTCGTGAAAACAAGTACAGATTCTATGTATCTACAAGTAAGCGAAGATGACAATGAACTTGATGAACGAGGATGAATCACTATCTCCCGTTTGTGACCACACACCCACACAGCAAACAATTCTTCTTGTTTGAAAGCAACCGCACACACACACACACACACACACACACACACATACGATTACACACACATGCATGCATGCACTATTGCATATTATCATACTGACTGGCGATACAGCTCGATAGCGAGAACTTCGACACAATGGTAATCGCGATTAATTCACGGCTCGTTCTAGAATGTTACGTGCCAAAGTACATTCTGTCCGCAAAATTATAACCGTGTATACATGTATACAAAGTACTTTAATTACGTGTTATATACTACATGGAAGGTGAATGAGAGTCGCTTCCTAGAACGCTGCTAAATGCACGACACGACGTGGGGAAAATAGGGGGAGTCCCGGCTTCCCAAATATATGCTCCCATACGTCAGGTTGTTTGGTACCCTTGAGGAAAAGCACAAAGTCAGTATGAGCAAGGAGGTTTAAGAGATGGAGTTCCAACTGGTTGTAATTATTCAAACAGCTGCCATTTTTCTACTGATGCACAAAAGAATTCCACAGGTGCACTTGTCCCTTGATGATAAGGGTTCCGTGCCGCCGTCTTTTTGAGCAATCTAACAATCTATTTTAAACTCTAACATTATATCGTCTATATTCTGCTTGTTTATTTGTCAAATAGAATGAATGTTCTCTTAATGATAAAGCATATGAATCAAAGGTAAATCCCGTCCAAGATTACATTGTATGTGCAAAAATGTAAACCTGAGCTGTATGTCTTGAAAATATTTGAAACTGTACTCTCACTACAAAGCCGATTTTATCATCTTTCCGATCACTTCCGACAAATGAAACTGATATGGCATAATTTTCTAGTATAGTTCTTTATTTATTTATATGTTAGATTAGTGTAAAGTCATGTAAAAACGAGTAATTTTGATTTTCATTTCATCAATTTTTGTACAATTTTTTTCGCACCTCCCCGTGCCTGTACTATTAATGTGCCGCTTGTTTTCTAAGAAGGGACGGCGAAAAGCAATTACCATCATAAAGACATATCTTCCTTTGAGAGTGACGAGTCATGATGCAATGCCACATGAATCAATTGTCTTCCTATCTGTGAGGCAGCTCCAGTTTAGCACATACTTCAAATATTTCTGAGTGGCGGCATGAAACATGGGATCGAAGGGAATGAGATTGTTGTTACTCCATTTCTCAAACCTCCTTGATGTGAGCAAGGAGGTTTGAGAAATGGAGTTCCAACTGGCTGTAAACATTCAAACAGCTGTTTTCTTTTGACGTACAAAAGAATACCACAAGTGCATTTGTGACTTTGATGATGGGGTTCGATGCCGCCGTATTTCCGAGCACAGATATGATTCATTTGGAACGCTAACATAATGTCGACTATATTTTGTTTGCTTACTGTATGTATTAAAGGAAATTAGATTTCAGCTAATGATAAGGCATATGAAAAAGAAAGTAACTCCTGTCCAGGATTATGTCAAAAAGTGTAAATCTGAGCCGTACGTTGTGAAAATATTTGAACTCCACCCATACTGGATAGATCTAGTCGATTTTATCATCTTTCCGATCACTTCCGACAAATGAAACTGAAATGGTATAATCTCCAAATGTAGTTCTTCATTCATTTATATGTTAGATTAGTGTAAAAACATGTAAAGTCGGGTAATTCTAATTCTTATTTCATCATTTTTGTGGAATATTTATTCGCACATCCCTGTCACCTGCCTGTGTCTGTACCTTTATGCACCGCTCATGTTTCATAAGAAGGGACTGCGAAAAGTAATTACCATCACAAAGACATATTTTCCATTGAGAGTGACGAGTTACAAACGTATGATGCAGTGCCACATGAATTCAGTGTCTTCTATCTGTGAGAAAGCTCCAGTTTAGCACATTATTACTTCCAATATTTATTAGTGGCGGTATCAACCATCTCTTGCACCTCCTTGGTATGAGATACAGTAGGCCTACAAAGAAGCAAATCGCAGAACCGAAAAATACATCAAGAACAACCATGAGGAATATGGGACCAGTTGAAAATGCGTGATCTAAGAAGCACATTCATAATAAATTACAAGTAAAAACAGCAGCTTATCCACGTTAGTTTCTAGTTAACTGACACACATATACAAATCAATATCATTATGCAAGAATTTTGCAATCAAGCCCTACTGATTTCCTATTTAGAATTGCTTTGTTCGTCTCAATGAATCTTGTCTCATTTCGATTCGTAATTATTTCAAAATTCTTAACTAGAGCTTCCGTCAAAGCAAGAATTTTCTCCGTTGTGGCCAAAATGTGAGATATGCCTGTCGTCTATTGGTGATTCAGAATTTCTCACATGACTTCGCAGGTTAAAAAGGGGGTTAAAACAGTCCAGACTGTGCCAATCATGTCGTCAAGTTGTGTTATCAATTGAGTGCGTTACACCCACCTCATTAACGGCTCAAAGAGGAGAGCTCCCCGGCTGAAATGTCGGACGAATCTTGCCAAGATCTACTGACGATCCGGGCGACTTGCACTAAACCCAGTTTTGCAGCCAAGCTGTGATGCCGAGATGCACTCCTGCACACACACACACACACATAATTATGCACGTACACACAAGAAGAAAGAATCAACGCAAGTCATGCAACGCCATGATATTATGCATGCTTTTTAAGGGCTCGCTATGTACTGTATTACATTAACCTATTTGTTCTGTTTTTATTTCACTCCTCCCCCCCCCCCCCTCCTTCTCTCTCCCTTTCTTTTACTTATCGTCCTTGTATTGTTTGTGTGTGTGACAGCGTACTCAAGTTCGTTCACTTTTTTGTGGTCCTTCTCATAGCCCGTTGTATTTGCCTGGCTCTTCGGTACACGAAGATGACAATGGTGAGTGAACACAATAATACGCTCGAACAAAAAACGTTCTGTGCACGCTCAAACAGAACAGGGTAAAAGGTAAACGTTTTAGAGCCATGTTCTTCTGCTTGATTTTCTGTTCAATGTGTATCAAACCAGAACGCCCAACGCTTCTGTCGAATATATTACGTTTCTTCGGAATCGCCCTTCGTTTATGCCTTGAGCATGGGAATGGCCAACCCGTGAATATTTGTCCATCTACATTGTATGAAGTATCCACTGACACTTGTTCACTACGAATGAAACCGGTCTACTTTCTCTCCGAACGGAACCATACGTTCAACCAAACATTCAGATCCCCTCCCCCAAATCCCATGAATAAACAAGGCCCTCAGCCACTGTCACAGCTCATTCAAATCGTTCACTCCTAGCAATTGTTACAGGCCTATATAAAGTTTACATGAAATAAATAATGTTCGAAATCTCTTCATTCTTTTATACAGCACTGGCATAGATCTAACATAACACCCATTTACTGTATTAACGCAAACCATGAATGATCAATGCAGACGACACTGTCACTCGGTACCAACAGTGGTGAGAAAGAAATTCAAAGCACACTCTCGCAGACGGAAACGAACAGTTACCTTGGCAACCGATCAGCTGCTACAAATCAGTGCTCGCATATCTTGGACGGAACACGAAGTCGTCCCCCAGGACGAAAACAGTGATTGATATTCCACTCCACGCGATGGATTGCGAACTGACGACGGAGCTCGAAGCACATTCGCCCGAGTTGATGTGTGCACCAAAAGCTAACGCACGAAGATGAATTCTTGCAGAGAACGCATTGGCTGTAGCTGCGATCTCCGTCACTCCAAACCAGTGTTTGAAGAATCAGCGACGTCCACAGCCCAACTCCGCCATTGATATTCCAAAACTAAGAAAATGACGGTTCATATAAGGTGCAGTGCAGTGGCGTCTACAATTGAGAAGATGGCGTGTGGATTTTCAAACGCGAAATGACAAAGATTGTGCGTGAGGAGTGTCGGGAGGGTTCCACCTTATACACGCTCCAGTGCTTCCGTCCCACACGCACTCTCACGTAAACACTGGGATTCGCTCAGTCCCTTTCGACATATTCTTGTCTTATTATATTTGTCCCTTACGGCGGTGAATAAACGAAGACAGAACCAACAGCAACAACTAGTAAAAAAAAAAAAGAAAAAAAAAAGGAAGAGAGAGAGAGAGAGAGAGAGAGAGAGGAGAAAGAAATGCGTAGGCGAAGTGTGCTATCAATCTAACTTCGTGGGAACTTCGTACCCGGGATCTGGTCCTTAGCCCGGGAGCGCAGCCATGAGTGAAAATGTGTTCTCTTCTCGGTCTTCTTTCTTTCATGAGGTAAACTTGAACATTAGATGTGCACTTATGGAGAGCCGTCACCATTTTCGCCTTTGAAATAACAACAATGGCGATGATGATAACAATTATACACACACACACACACACACACACACACACACACACACACACACACACACACACACACACACATATATCCATATACTATAGTAGGTATAGAAATTACACTAATAACTACATAGTTATAAATGTAACTTCTTCGTATATACACTTCTTAATTTTGTGAGTCACATTCAATTCAAGCTGCTTCTGCAAAACTATTGTGTATGGAACGACGTACATAACAGAATTATGATAAAATGAAGAACGCAGATTCGCTGGATGTATTTATGACAGCTCTAAAAACTGTCCTATTTTGGAAGGCTCTTGATGTTAAATACTATTAGAACTCGATGTGACTCTATACGCTCCCACTCGTCATTTCTTATTCATAAAGGACAAGTTCACCTTCATATACATGTGAATTCATTGTGAGAATGCAGCAGTGTCAACAGAACACATCAGTGAAAGTTTGAGGAAAATCGAACAATCCGTTCAAAAGTAATAATCATTTTTGAAGTTTCAGTGCAGCAATCGCTGGGTGAAAAGACTGCTACAGTTTGTGATGTCACATGTGTAGAACGATATAAAGAAAATATAAAGAAAATTCAACATTTTCACTTTTCTCATTTAATAAAAGAACACTTGACTTGCCTCTTTCAGAAGGCAAGGGGAATAATATTACCCTTAACATAAAGTCGAGGGGATGTGCACTTAAAAAAAAAATGAATTGTAAAATTCTCTTTATATTTTCCTTATATCGTTCTACGCATGTGACATCATAACCTGTAGTAGTCTTCTCATCCAGCAGTGACTGTGCAGAAACTTAAAAGAATCCCAACTTTTGAACAGATTGTCTGGTTTTCCTTAAAGTTTCATTGATATGTTCTACTAATATTGCTGCATTCACTCAATCCACATGTATTATGATGGTGAACTTGTCCTTTAATTCCATTGTACGGACTAAAGAAAAACGTGCAGCGAGTATTGCGATTGTATTACGATATATGATAGTAAGTAATATATATTTTGTTCGTGATAACGCTATAATACATCGCATTTCAAGCGTATCAGGAGTCGCGGTTCATGGTCTATGAGTCCCTCCTGACGGTTAAAAGGGACAGTTCCTGACGATGGACCATTCAGCCGTTCTCGTTTTTATCCACCACTCATCCACGGCGGGCAGAGATTTGACCTGTCAATGTCACGCAGTTCCTCCACCTATGAAAATGTTCAAAAGCATCAGCCAAACTTACCTTCATCCTTTATTCTTGTTACCTTATTTCAGTGCCGTGTGAAAAAAAAAAGATGTTTCTGAATCAATTTGATGACATATGACTGCATGAGAGGTTAAAATCATCATTTCATATGTATGTGGACTAAGATTCCAGTCGGGTGGTCATGGGGTTATATATCATTAAAAATAAATAGTACTGATCACAGTAATTTACACGTATGAATGTTACCCTTCCTTTGACTGCAGCAAAAGGGAAAAAAAAAAGGTGTCCAAACAATCCCACCTGAGATATTCAGTATTGTTGATTGACGACAGCATATTTCACTATAAATGTTCAGTTTCTGGCCTATTGAGAACTCTATGCTATTTAATCCTTCCCGCCTGTCAAGAAAACCTAAAACAAAAACAAAACAAAATATATATGCAAATTAAAAACCAAAAAAGCGTGCAAACAAAGAATAACATAATACACATACTGGTACAAAAACAATTCCTAAGATTATGAAAAGACATAGGAATGCTTAGGCAAAGTTCACATAGAAAGGGGACAAAAATGTTGGCATCAAAGTAACGCTAAAATCAATGTAATGAGACTGATAAAACTCAACTAAAAATAAAAGAATAAAAGTTCAATGAAGCGAAGAAAGAAAAACAACATCGAACCCACTCACAATCAACACGGAAACAAGCGGGGAACAATTATAGATGATGACTGACGGGGGAGGGAAAATACCGAATGTTCCACCCGAAGGGTTCGTCTCGGGACTTATAACCTCCCTCAATAGCATTTCAAACCCTGAGGGTGGAACGTTTGGTACATGTTCCCGACAACAAAAGTCATCATCTGTTATATCATATGGGCTAGTCAAATACGTCAACGTCAACCACCAGCACAACGCACTCGATCGCTCGCGCAGAGCCAAATTCACTGTGCGCTGGTCCTTCTGTCATTTGTTAATACGTGAAAATGTTTTCCCATGGGAGAACATTACAAAAATCTCCTCCCATGGGCGAACATAACGAATGTTCCTCCATCACGTGACTGTGTTTAGCCAATCACTAACCGGTATTTGACTAACCTATTTAATATTCGACAATATTTTACGCATGTGATATTGCATCACATCATTTCCTGAGATATATATTGCAGGATGCCATAATGATTAAAAAAGGGGTCAGTAGCTCATTCGCAGGTGCAAAAGTTATTTGTCGCTTGCCTTTTTTTTCTCAACCATGGGCATATTAATATCTGCATTTGTAGTGACGTTTATCTCATATACGTAGTATATGATTTTTTCCCCTAGTTTCCTGTAGTGAGATGCCTTGCTCAGGGAATTGTGTAAATACTATGAAAACGGCAAACACAAACAGGAAAGAAAATCACGTGATCAAGACAGCGTACGACAGAAAGTTCAGCAAACACGCCCACAAAGATTGGCAAGAAAGCAAACTTTGAGAAGGGCAAAGCCCCCCCCCCCCCCACAAAGAAAAAAAAAAGAGAAAGCAATGGCGAGAAACAAGCGTTCAACTGTTAAATGCTTTGAATTAAATTAATGTGATTTTATGGATTTTCACCCCAAAACAGTTAAAGTTATAGCCACATTTTACCTGTGTGTAACGAATTCTCTCTTTCTGTCTCTCATATATATATATATATATATATATATATATATATATATATATATATATATCACACACGCATATACAGTATATTATATACAGTATACATTTGTATATATATGTATTTGTGTATGTGTGTGTGTGTGTATGTGTATAGGTGTGACAGATTATGAAAAAAAGATATAAGATGTCGCGAGCTGCCAGATTTGTAGAAGCTTTCGGCATTTTGTCTTCCTCAGCTTCATCGTCTGTACACATACACGAAGTAATAAAGAAATACACATAAACAGAGGTGCATGGGAAAGAAGCAATATTACCGTAAAATGAAGGAGTCATGTAGAATGAAAATTGGGAATACGCTCTGAAGATGGCAAAGGCCAACGGTACATTATATCAGCATTATACCACTGTAGTTTCATGCAAGTAGATATTCAGTCATTGATTGATCTACATTAGTATCCGTATTACACCAATGATATATGACATAATCAACATGTGACTGTGGGTCTTCGTGTGTATACTTTCTGTTTCTCATAATTTTCTTGTTATCGACATCATATTAGTATGCCATGTTTTATTGTTCAATAATGTTGTTCAGTTGCCTGGCAAAAACTTCACGCATGAAAATACAGTTGACTTCGTCAAAGCTACAAGGCGGGAAAAAAATCAGGGTTCCCAATAGTGTGCAGAATGCCATATAAAGTCACAAAGCCAAAAAAAAAAAAAAAAAAAAGGTATGCGCTGGTATTCATATTCGTACATAATAGAGTGAAAATCGATTGAACGACCAACGTGAGAATTTTTGACAGGTGTTTGTAGGTGCCAATTGTGCGCGCTGTTGACACAAATGAAAGGAATACAGCCATTACATATTGTGTATTTCTTTGCGGGATACCTGATAATCACACGCCCCCCCCCCCCCATACACACACATACTCGTACACACAAACTTCTATACACAAAAACACACCTTGCAGCGCGCAGTCAGTATATTGGCAACAAGTTTATGAACGGTGCCAAAAGAATTTTCAGATCTTTGTCCTGAGAGGTTTGAACAATATTAACCCCTAGCATTGAACCCGCAACCTGCGCTTTCGATGGTCATGTCTGCATTCAAACCAAGCGACCTCACCGAAATTTGAGGATGCAACTTCTTGTTGCAGAAGAGCAACTAGGTGAGGTGCTCAACAGCCACTCTATATTATGGCTGAAAGAATATCAGTTTGACGGAACGAAACGAATTTCATAAATTTGCAGTCTGATCAGCAACGTACATACGTGGTTGCTGGGAAAATGAATAATTTTCTATTTTTAGTATGGAGAGAGGAGAGTAAATTACTCTGGAGGCATGTTAAAATTCTTTCAAATATAAAATGCACAGACATCATATGGAAACTAAACGAACGAGCGGATCTTCTTTAGGTTTGTTTTGAGAATCAAGAAAGCTTTCTTTTGAAATTAAACCTTATTTGCAGTTTGATGATATCTTTGAAAGATAGAAAAGCGAACGAATAACTACACTCCACATAGGGCACAGGGGAGACACGCACGGTATAAAAAGCTTTTGAATTATGCTACGATGCAAAATACAACAGTGTCCGAGGGTGCCGACTTCAATCAGAATGTTGTGTTGAATGGTATCCATTCAGGACTTTCTTTGAAAGAGATAGAGGGTCGTGCTATACTACTCTTTTCACAGAGAGAAATGAAAGAGATAAAGAGAAAAGACGCACACGTCGCACCACGTGAAGCACACAATCTCTACACATTACACTCGCAAATACAGTATGATATAGTGCGCACATGAAAGCACACACGTGGTCACTTTATTGGCTTTTATACCAAGGACATCTTTGATACGGCTTTCTGATTCCATTCTCATCCCCGACCACATGAAACAATAAGATACCTAACTGCAATTCGCCCATTGCGCAACATTATCGCACCTCTCAGGGCTATTAGCTCGTATGTATTCTTCTTTGTGTCATACCAACATACTGTATATTTTGTATGAAAACGAACACACACAAACGCAAACAAACAAAAACATTCGCGAGACACATGATGGAAAATGTGCTCACGTAAGTCTACTGATCGTTTTCAATGTTGAAAGTGGGTGTGCTGCTCATAATTAATGTCCTCTTATGTATCATATCCTCCACCTAGATCCCGTAGATTTGTTCGGGACACTGCCCTGTTGAGCATTACACAATGCCAAAGTATCTTTATTTTACGAGATCACCAGAGGTTATTTCATGTACTTTTCTTTACACAATGCCAATGAGACAGGCATGTTTAATCTTACTCTATACTGTTTTTATGTTTTTATTCTAACGTGAGAAAGGAGGTATGATTTTCAACTACGGCAACAATTAAAACAAAGAAACCAATCATTAAATTTTGACCGCCGGTAGATAGTAGAGCGGAATCGCTCGCCAGAAGCCTTAAAGGAGTCCTCCGGGTGATTCTCAGATTTTTACATTTATACAACTATAAATTAGTTATATGAGGACAGAGTTTCAGAATTTGTGATAATTGGGATGAAGAATAAGAATATTTTCAAAAAATAGAACAAATTGCAATGAACAAGGATGATGACTTGGCAGAGTCACCATAAGAATGTATGAGTTGGGGCTCAAGGAAGCAGAACAAAAGAAGAAGGCATGCATAGATTATAGACAGGTGAACTCGCAAGCAAGTGGTATTGTTATGGAATTACACAGCTACATTTCTGAAATATGTGAACCTTCTATGTCATCATCCTTGTTCAGTGCAATTTGTTTAAGGTTTTTCAAAGTATTGTTTCTCTACTCAAGAACCACAATAAATTCCACAAATCTATACAGGGAGTTATCGATTTATGTACTACATAATGTGAAATTATGAAAATCGTCTGGAATGTCCCTTTAAGATGTAATTATCATACTATCTTACTGCCTTGTCAATACTTTACTGTTGCTGTCGTTGTTGTTGCCGCTGCTGCCCACTTGCCAATTTGCCACACAAAAGAGTAGATTAATAGTTCTTTTGTCCTACTTATAGGCCGGTCGGTTTCTGTGTCTGTTAATAAAGCAGTATTCATACCAACGTCCTCTCTCGACAAATTTCACTGGGGAAAGTCTACGCGCCTCCATTCAATGAGTGTATTCGATCTGATGCCCCTGCAATGTTTGTTGTTTGTTGTTTGTTGATGTTTTTTTTTCTTTGTGTGTTGTTGTTGTTGTTGTTGTTTTTATCAGGAGCGCAAGATAGTTTGTTTGACCGGTGTCATAGTACGACATGATATTAAAGAAACCCTGAAAGGACGGTACTTACTTACTTACTGCCCATTATGCCTCTATTGGCATGTAGGGCAGCAACGAACATCCTCCACTTCTGACGGTCCTGGGCAATTTTCTGGATAGATCCCCAAGTATGTTTTAGGGCCTTTAATTCTCCTTCCACTGTTCTTCTCCAGGTGGTCTTGGGACGTCCCCGCTTTCTCTTCCCTTCGGGTGTCCAGTGAAGTGCCACACGAGTGATATTTTGAGCATCCATCCTGAGTACATGCCCAATCCATTTCCATCGTGTCTCAGAACAATAGTACTCATGTCTTCTTGGTTGCATTTGGAGAGCAGTTCTTCATTAGATATCTTATTGGGCCAGAAAATTTGAAGGATTCTTCTGAGGCTTCGTGTATGGAAGACTGACAGTTTTCTGACGTCTCTCTCTGTCATTCTCCAGCACTCTGATCCATACAACAAAGTGGAGAGGACACAGCTTTGGTATAGCCTCAGCTTTGTTCTTGTGCTATACTGTTTTGACCTCCATACGTTGTTCAACATTCTGAAGGCCGTGCTGGCTCTATTGAGGCGTTGTTTGATGTCATTTCCTGCACCTCCGTCGCATCTCACAATGCTTCCAAGATATCTACATTCTTCTGCAGTTGGGACATTTTTTTCATTCACTTGTATCGGTAATGGATCTGAGTTATTCAGTATCATCACTTCTGTTTTACTTCGTTTATCTTTAGACCAATTTGCTGTGCAAACTCACTCAGGCGTGATGTTTTCGCTTGCATATGCTGGTGTGTATGAGAAAGTAATGCAAGATCGTCAGCAAAATCAAGGTCTTCTAAAGTTGAGAAAATGGACCATCTGATACCTCTTGATTTGTCTTCAGTTGTTCGCTTCATTACCCAGTCAATGGCAATTATGAAGAGAAGTGCGGACATGACACAACCCTGTCTTACTCCAGACTTCACTTCAAACTTTATACCACTGCTTCCAACACTGCATGAAAAATGTGAGTAAAAGCTCTTTATGACAAGAACTATATCGCGTGGTATTCCATACATACGTAGAATTTGCCACAAGCTCTCTCTGTGGATACTATCAAATGCCTTCTCAAAATCAACAAAATTTATGTAGATCTGTCTTTGCCATTCTGTGCATTGTTCGATGATATTACGCAGTACAAATATTTGGTCAATGCACCCCCTTCCTCTGCGGAATCCTGCCTGTTCCTCTCTAAGCTCTTGGTCAACTGCAAAGGACGGTAGGTTGCTGCTATTCGAGGTACGATTCAAGCCAAATGTGTGCGACCCCACCCCCGCACCCTTCCTAGGAGGTTGAGCATGATAATAGTCGACACAACTATTTGAACAGATTTGCAGACACAATTATATTTATAGACATTCTTGTATGCCTGTTGCTTTCGTTGAAACAAAAAAAAAATACAGGCAACAGGATTTGCGAGCGCTTTAAGGTCCCCGTTTACCTTTGGGAGCAGTGATTTAAAACTTTTTCAAGATATCACATTTGATGCATATGTGTAGGTCTGTTGTATCACAAAACATTCTACCATATAAAATTTTTGCAATAAAGCCTTAAATATATATGAAGGAGATATCAGTATTTTTCTCAATAAACCATAACTGTAGACGGTTTAGTCTGGAAACATTTTTATTATACCTACTGTTCACATTAATAGCGTATTTAACAATACTTAACATCGATTATACGTATTCAAATTTTTACAGTGGTTGTTTCTATCCCTAACTCTCATTTTAGAACTATTTTAAAGCACTAATGCTGGGTTTTTGTGTCATCTGCAAATGGTAAATTATGCCTTTAAGGGTGCAATGTATCATGACTCAACACAAGTCTCCATCCATTTCTATCATCACTTCATTTGGACCTGGATTTAAGAGGGCGCTGTTGCATAGTCCCATGCTTACGCATCTGCCATGTTCCGATCGTGCGAATCAAGATACTAAACGGTATGTCGAAAATGGTCGAAGCACCGACTATCTCAGTTCGTTTCTTGATCGGGGGGGGGGGGACATTTCATGAAGCGTTTTGGTCGGATATTTTTCTGACAAACTGTTACAAGCTACTGAAATCCTTGCATCTGATTGGCTGAGAGCAAATTTGTCCGACAACTTTGTCGGACAAAATGCTTCATGAAATGGCCTCCTTGCCAGTAGACTAGTTCCGCCTACGGGACATACTAGTATTTTCTGTTGTGCCTGAATAATTTATGTGATGGGTGCACATCACGAGTCCGACATCCACGAGTCGCTTACAGTCCATGAGTCACAAAGCCCACTTGCTCGACAACTATAGGTAAATAAAGCCCGTGAGTCCGACACTAGGCAAGCAAGGCCCACGAGTCCGACAATCATTACATCACGGTGCTTAATGATATAGTCTACACGCAGTGCCGGACTCGCGAGCCTCGTTTGCCTAGTGTCCGACTCATGGGCCTTATTTACATAGTGTCGGACTCGTGGGCCTTGTTTACCTAGTGTCGGTCTCATAGGCCCAATTTGCCTAGTGTCGAGCTCATGGACTGTATGACTCATGGGCTATATGATTCATAGGCCTTTTTAAATGTCGAACTCTTGGACCGTATGACTCGTGGGTGTGGTGCTCGTAAGATGGTCTCAGATTATGATCGTATGATCTTCACAGGGTATCAGTAACCCACAGACACGAAATCTTCGTCTGTTTCTATCCGATATTGAAATTCAAGTCAATTAAGAAAAGTACCGGCTAACATTGAAATACATGCATCTTCAAACATTCTGCGTGCCTACATGATTACTCTTTAGTAATGAGCAGAAATGACAGTAGCCTTGATAAATGGTGCAAACTCTGGTGAGGCAACCGTTACTAAACATCGTGGAAATCGCAAGCTCATCGGTAAAGTGACTGACACTGCATTCACAAAATTGTACAAATTTGGCATTATAACTATGACTTACGATTATGGGTTGAGCCTTGGTGTTCACTGAGCTTCGTAGGAAAAGTTTATCCAAATAATATGTGTTGATTGAGTGAATGCAGCAATAATAGCAGAACTCATCGGTGGAAGTTTGAGGAAAATCCGACAATCCGTTCAAAAGTTATGAATAGTTAAAATTTTTGTGCAGCCATCACTGGATTAGAAGACTACTGCAGCTTGTGACGTCATATACGAAGAACGACATAAAGAAAATATTAGAAATTAACAGAGTATTACTTTTTGGCAGAATAAAAGGACAATTGACTTGTCACTTTTAGAAAGCATGGGGAATGGCGTTATATACCCTTAGCATATGTCAACAAGCCGAGTAAATGTGTACTTTTCGTCAAAAAAAATGAAATTTTGTGGAATTTTCTTTACATCTTCTTTAGGCCCTGCATCGTTCTTCATCAGTTATGTGACATCACTAACTGTAGTAGTCTTCTCATCTGGCGATGGCGGCATTGAAACTTCCAAAAAAGTCATAAAGTATGAACGAATTGCTCGATTTTCCTCAAACTTTCACTGATGTGTTCTAATATTGCTGCATTCACACAATCCACATATGTATTTACGTGAACTTGCCCTTTAACATCACGCCGTATTCAAGGGACACTCGCCTTCTACAGGCCAGAATGGGGGGGGGGGGGGGTTACATCAAGATATGATAGATATTTACAAAATGTACATCAGCCTCGTGTACTATTCATATGCATATTCCACTTATAAAATAGGGTGAGCAAAAAGCTTGCAGATTTATTTAAAACAAAGAATTGCAGCAGGCAAGGAGTTTGAGGGAAAAAAACAGGAAAAAAAAGACAGAAACAACAAAAGCTATGAAACAAACGTGGAATAAATGAGCCAGAACTAAACTGAAAAAATATCACGTTATCATGACACTTACAACCCGCAATTTCACTCATTTCTAGTTTTTATTTCACACAACCATCGTGACCTAAGTAGTAAGATGTCTGTGGTTCATATCGATTAAGAAATATTATACACATTCATAAATATTTGACATCCCTTACAATAAATTGAATTATGACATGTTAACATGACCAGCACGTTTTGTTTTGTTTTTTTGCGACATTCTGGCATACATACATAGCACACTAAAAGGTTAATAGGCGCTTGAAATAAGGAGAATAATTATTCCATCAAAATCAACTGTACGGTGAATTATTTCTTCACTACTTGTGACAACTACAGCGCATAGCATTAATTTTATTTTGTTCAGAAGAGATAAGCAAATCATGATTTCTATATGCTTTGCTGATTTTGGTTAAATATTTTGTTTTCTCTGCGTTAATTAACCCTTTCTGTGACAACGGGTCAAATTTGCACAAATTGCACAAACATTTTTATGGTCGGGAAATTAATTTTGGCACCCAGAGGGTTGAATGATCAAAGAAAATAGAATGTGTGTGGTACATTTCATCTTCTATAGAATTCTCATAAATACACATGTTTATTGAAATCTTTAAATTTACATAGTATGAATAAGCAGCTCCCAATAAGTGACGTGATCATTTACGTCATCAAGAAGGCAGTTAGACTATTCAAAGAGAATGTAAGAAGATATCAAACAGGGGGCGGATCCAGGAATTTCGTAAAGAGGGGGCGTGTTTACAAAAATAAAGGGGGGGGCGCACGCACCCCTCCCCCCATTTTTTTCTTTTTATTTCTTTTGTTTCAACAAAAAATAAAGGGGGGGCGTGCGCCGGTTGTGGTCCTCCCTGGATCCGCCCCTGTCAAATTATTTAGTATTTAGAAAACAATGACCTGATTTAATTGCCAAGTAACCCTAACTACATGTATAAAAGTATCTAATGTACATATCATAAATATGGTGTCGAGACTTGTAGGCCTGCTATTGTTACGTATAATCCTATGTATGATTATGTCTGTTCCTTCACAAGAGCAAACCATCACGTTGCACTAGAATTTCCTTTAACGCCAAAACGTGCTTCCTTTAAGGTCTGGTGGTTTGTTGTTAACCTTTACACTGGCATGTCTATTACCAATGACTAATGCATTATACATTTGCATAGAAAAAAGACGCAATGTGCATAACAAAAGGAGCCCCATCGAAGTTAAGCCCATTTAAGGAGGTTGTCAATTCATCCGCATCCGTCAGCAAAACTCATGTACATCAGATTTGGTGCGCCTTTACAAGAGCTCTTCGCCCGACTAAAGTCCTTCCCTTTGCTCAGCAATGCATAAATGAAATGTAAAGCATAATTATATCAAACAATAGCAATAGACAAAATATGCTGACACCAGTGGCGTATCTAGGGAAAACGGCGCCCGGGGCAAGCGCGAAAATTGCGCCCCTAATTTCTGAAAAAGTGTTCAACCCCAACCCCATCCCGGTAGGGACTTATAAACCAAGTCCACATGATATGCTTTTTCAAGCACTTTAAAGGGGTCTTTTGAGGGTGATTTAAATGTAATGAATTTTGATAAATTTTGGCGAGCGAGCGCAGCGAGCGAGCCGAAAATTTTGGCATTTCAGCCTACAAAACATGGAATTTTTGTCATTTTTTGCTAATCAAATCTTACAATTCCAATCAAGATATAGTGACGGCCTTATAGACAACGATTTATACCAACAAACTGCATTAGGAATTTCAAAAGTACTCTAAATTAGTACGCGCGAGTTAGCCGAAATTTGTATATTTCCACGTCATCATCACGTTTTGTTCTTATCTCTTTTTTCTTTTTTCTTTTTTTTTTTTTTGATAAATTTTTGGCGAGCGAGCGAGCGCAGCGAGCGAGCCGAAAATTTTTTTATTTCAGCTTACAAAACATGGAATTCTTGTCAATGTTTGCTTATTAAATCTTACAATTCTAATCAAGATATAGTGACGACCTTATAGATAACGATTTATACCAACAAACTGAGGACCTAGTACTCTAAATTAGTACGAGCGAGTGAGCCGAAATTTGCATATTTCCGCGTCATCATTAAGTTTTGTTCTTATCTTTTTTGATTTGTTTTTTTTGCGCCCCCCCCCCATATGTTCGAAACCGTTGGCATCCTCTCTTGATCCAATCGGCGATCGCTTCAGAACGAATGAAATTGCAGCCGCTGCTCCGTGTAACATTTTTCTTGCTTAATATAAAATGACATGTGTGAACACAATAGACATTGTCATTTTGTGCGCGTCATCGTCACGTTTTGTTCTTATCTTCTTCTTTTCTTTTTTTTTTTTTGGATAAATTTTGGCGAGCGAGCGCAGCGAGCGAGCCGAAAATATTTCAGCTTACAAAACATTGAATTCTTGTCATTTTTTGCTTATTTAATCTTACAATCCTAATCAAGATAATAGTGACGGCCTTATAGATAACGATTTATACCAACAAACTGTGGACTTGAAAAAAATACTCTAAATTGTACGAGCGATTGAGCCGAAATTTGCATATTTCCTTGTCATCATTACGTTTTGTTCTTATCTTGCTTGATTTTTTTGCGCCCCCTCCCCCCCCCCCCCCCGTATGTTCAAAACCGTTGGCGCATTCTTTTGATCCAATTGGCGATCGCTTCAGAACGAAAGAAATTGCAGCCGCTGCTCCGTGAAACATTTTGCTTGCTAAATATAAAATGACATGTGTGAACACAATAGATATTGTCATTTTGTCCGCGTCATCATCACGTTTTGTTCTTACCTTCTTTATTTATATAAATTTTGGCGAGCGAACGCAGCGAGCGAGCCGAAAATATTTGTTTTTCAGCTGACAGAACATGGAATTCTTGTGTGAACACAATAAACATTGTCATTTTGTCCGCGTCATCATCATGTTTTGTTATTATCTTGTTTGATTTGGTTTTCTGCCCCCCAACATTCTCCCTCCCCCCCCCCCCCTTTCCGGGCGAGTTTTTTTTTTTTCTTCTTCTTCTTCTTCTTCTTCTTCTTCTTCTTTTCTTTTTTCTTTTTTCTTCTTCTTCGTTTTTTTTTCTTTTTCTTCTTCTCTTTTTTTCGTGTTTTTTTTTCGTTTTTTGCGCCCCCAAGGAGTGGCGCCCGGGGCACGTGCCCCCCTTGCCCCCCCCCCCTTGATACGCCACTGACTGACACGCCAATACACGAGATAATCAGTGTATTTTTACAATATAGTTTCCGCATTATAAAGCAACTTTTGCCCTGGCGTTTTTGACTGTGTGCGTTCTTGTGTGTATGTGTGAGGGTGTGTGTGTGTGTGTGTGTGTGTGTGTATGTATGTGTGTATGCGTAATGTAAGATGATTCCATTCTGCTTTGCTGTACAATTGTATTTTTTATTTCAATTATTATCAATTACACAAATATGGTGCTCGGTGTTTTTATTTTCAGCTTTTATTCTCTACTTCTACGGTATGAAAAAAAAAAAGTGTACAGGAAGAAATGTTTTTATCATTGTGTCCAACGATGCGAATATTTTATGTTGTACAGAAATATCAGTCTTGATTACTGTCCTTATATTATTTGAATGGATATGAATAAATACCATTGACCAAAAAAAAAAAATATGAGTGTGAGTGAGTGTGTGTGTGTGTGTGTGTGTGTGTGTGAATTTGCAAGAAATTGAATGAATATGACAAAACAAAAGTAAGCACTCGTTTGTCCTCACAGGAAATCTCTCGTGGGGTACAGTGAGTATACAGTATTAAAAATGGACCTATTCCCCCCCCCCCCCCCCCCGGTCGTTAGGTAAACCAACTTGTTAACTGAGTAGAAAAAAATAATGCAAACGAACAATTTCAGAATATAATCAACCACGTTACATTTTTTTTCTTTTCTTTTTTTGCCAGTGAAGGAAAACATCGATTGAATTCAACGTGTAGTTCTATTTGATTCATTTGGCACAATAATGTGAGAGCCTATTTTTTATATATATATATTTCGACAAGGTTAACAGACATGAATGTATTTTTTCCTTTTACTGTATTGGTAACCTATACTTCACAAACATTTCCCTATAATGGTACAAAAAAGTCTTTATTGCAGCTCAAGATTGCTTCAGGATATTATTTTAATGGCGCTGAAAAATAAAAATGGTTTGCTAGTATGGGGGAAAATTGCATCATACAATGCACTTTGGATTTAAAGATGCGCAGGGAAAAAAAAAAGGAAAACGTCCCAAATAGAACCCTACTGTCTTTAAAGCTACAGTATAGTCACAGGAAGTACGTCATGATATGAAGAGCTTGCTTCCAAAAGGCGCTAAATCCATTGAAAATGATGGAATAAGCGCCCTTTGTAAGCGAGCTCTTCATATACTGGGCTCCAGTTGGACTAAATCGTATCTACTTCGGCATAGGTCGGAGCCTCACTCGATCTTGACTCGCTTGCGCCAAAACTGACGTCAGTATAATCATATTCTCTGGTGTCCTGAATACCGTCATTTCCTGTGCCACGTTCATTTTCCCGCTCCACGGGACGTCTGTCGGATGGGTGATATAAGATGTTATCAATTAACACGCCTTCTGGGACGCCCCCTTCGTCCTTTTTGCCTCCTGTCCTGCTGGCGGGTTTGCTGGTATCAATGTCACACGGTTTGTAGAGGACATTATCCACGAACACTTCAACGTTTTCGTCAGAATGTCGGCGATCATTCTGAGTTCCGGAAACTTCGGCCGGCCCGACTTCGTAGTACTTTACATTATTTGGCACATTGTCCGATGGCTTGTATAGTACATTGTCAATAAGTACATCGTCAATGTGTCGGATATCACTCGGGTATTCACTGCCCTCCGTCGGTCTGACTTCGTAGTACTTTGGATGAGCCGGAGGATTGTCTGATGGTTGGTACAGTACATTGTTTATAAGCCCATCAACGTTGTCGTCTTTACTTCGTACTTCAGTCGGGCCTTCGGACCTGCCATTCGGCTCGACTTCGTAGTAATTCGGATGAGCCGGATCGTTGTCCGACGATCGGTACAGCACGTTGTCGATAAGACCTTCGACGTTGTCGTTTGTGCTTCGTGGGTCACTCGGCGATACCGAACCTTCGATTTCGTAGTAATTCGCATTAGCTGGGAGGTTGTCGGACGGTCTGTACAACACGTTGTCAATTAGCCCCTCCACGTTGTCGGTACTTCGAAGAGTATTCGATTCGTCTGGCGTCGTTGCTGGTTTAACTTCGTAATAGTTCGGGGCCTCGTTTGGTGCAACTTTGTTCGGCATTCCGTAGTTTGCGTTACTGATGGTCCCTTTCATTCGTGTCTCGTGCTTTTCCTTACCGCCATTTCTATTCAGATTTAAAAAAACAAAACAAAAAAAAACAAAAAAACATATTAAAGGCCCTGTTTAACTTTAGGAACAGCGATTATTTTTTTTTTCTTCAAGATATTATATGTGTAGGTCTGTTGTACCAAAAAAAGAACAAAAACGCCATATATATATACATATATATATATATTTAAAACCCTCAATGGACATTTTATTGTAGTATCATTTGTATATTTTGCTTCTATAATTCAAGCATATCAAGGATTTATTTCTTACCGTCCTGAACCATGTTTCTTTTCTTCCTTTTTTTTTTTGTTGATAAAACTCATAATGGCTCGACGATGAACTTATGACATTCCTTGGGAAAGCCTACGTATTTCTATTTTTCCAGACACAAATAGTATTTAATTGAATTGGGTTTTTTTATATTTTTTTCTTGTCAGGGAGGTACATATGAAAATTCATATTTAAAGAATTTGAATGCAAAGTCAGATAAACGCGATTTTCAAACGTGTAAATTGAAGAAGGACATCATCAAATAAAGCAAACAAAATATTTAAAATCATACCGAACTCGTGACATATCGGGGAACAAGGAATAGTTTTGAAGATGTTATCAAAGCAGTCGCATATACTTCAATCATTTTCTTTGTTTGTTTGTTTGTTCAAATTTCAAGTGTTTGAAATTGATAACCATGGCTATAATGTATATCTGCTTCTGCATTTGAACTCTTCATGTCATCTGTTTTAATGTTAGGAATCCTTCTTAATTCCTGCTCTGAATGGAGACGGGGTGCCAAAGTAAATATACTTGAACCAAGCCACTTACTTTCTTTTCATAAAAATGTATAGCAGAAGACCAGACACCATCAGCAATGCTGTAACAACGACGATCGCAATAATGGTAAGTGTAACTGAAAATGAAGAAGGGGAAAAAAAAGGAGAAAGATGAATTACAGCTTGTCGATAAGTTCAACCAACCAAATAGAACACAGGGCAGTGAATCAGCGCTTTTTCTACCTACCTACCTACCTACCTATATATCTATCCATCTATTTATCAATCCATCCATCTATCTATCTACCTATCTGTCTATCTATCTATACCTATCTATCTATCCATTTATCTATCTATCTATCTGTCTATCTATCTATCTATGTCTATCTATCTATCTTTCCATTTATCTACCTATCTATCTACCTACCTATCTATCTATCTATCTATCTATCTATCTATCTATCTATCTATCTATCTATCTATCTATCTATCTATGTTAAGAACAACCAAGGCTCTTACCTGCACCAGGTGAACCAGAGTCGGTGCGAGTACCATTTCCCATAGCAGTATTCCCGGAAGCGAAGGAAGGGAATGTAGTATACCCGTTTCCTATGACTGTTACACCAGGCCCAGACGTGAACCCTGTGGTGGCTGCCATAACAACAGAGAAAGGGGGAATTTTAGCGTCTTTCAAATATAAGAAAAAGTGTCTGCTTTGCTATATGAATCAAATACAGGATTTTGCACGGATTAATTTAACAACTTAACTGGGCGACAAGTTTTGGACAATGGTTTGAGCGGAACATGATACTTTTCAATTGGCCCATCGCCTGTGAGAGATCATCATGCACATTATCCGTGGGCCGTATCTATATGTTTCCTCTTTTAGTATCTGTGTATTTTACTTATTTAGATACATTGCAAACATACAACATGTATGTATAGATACATACATAAATAATGTCTATGTGTATTTGTGTGTGTGTGTGTGTGTGTGTGTGTGTGTGTGTGTGTGTGTGTGTGTGATATCCATTCAATTTAGGGGTATATCTTACCATTGCCTGTAAATGGAAAAACTGTTGAAGTCCGGACAGATGTTTTCTCTGTCATAAAAGAGGAGACAACAAGCGAAAGGAAAAGAAGTAAATCGTCTCATACTACTATTTTCAATTCCACATGCACAATATAGCAACCCACTTTTGCTTTCTCCATAAGAAATTTCGTCCGTTGTGATCTCGCTGTTTTCGTTTGTCGCAATTAGACTATGAATAAGTTCTTCATAATTGACACCGTTTTGATTGAGGCATGGAAAAACGTTCTCAACCATCTGATACCAACACGCTATACCCCGTATTAGGTCATTGAAGGATAGAGAGGGAGAGTGAATTGCATATCCTCATCGACCACAAAACACGCCTTGACATGTCACAATGTGACAAGTATACAGTGCCGGATGTACATAGGGTGAGGTGCAAAATATTGCCGTAAATCACAGTTCTTATCTTGATCACATCCCGCCTTTCCTTTTGCGACGTATTCCTTTTTAACTATATATGTATATATATATATATGTATATATATATATATATATATATATAAAACACACAAAAAAATTAATACTAATACCATAAAACATCTTCAGCGCTGACATCAGGACATGATTTGTCAAACATATTATCTAATACACATTAGCGTATTTGTGCAATGCGTTTTATGCGTAGTAGTGCTTCAACGAGATGTCGGCTATAACTAGGAAAATAGCCGGGTCCCGTTCTCCACGATATATAGAATTTTTCTTTTTTTGTATACACACTACTGTAGTACATACATACATGCGCCACCATTCTTGATACACGGAATACTCGGAGAAGAAAACTCACCATTATTTTTTGTTACCGGAAACGGGGTTGGAGTCCCTGGGAAAAGGTTATCTTCTTGCATTTTCCGCGTAAGAAAAAGTACAAAAAATAAATAAAAGAAAGATGTCATGTTATACTTGGATGAGTACGTTACTTCCAATGATACTTATGTTTCTGTTGTTGTTGCTTCTTACAATCTGAATGACCATGAAACTGTGAATATCCCTGAAGATTTTTCTTTGTTTATCTCTGAGGGAGAAACCCTGTTGGAAACAACATAGTGTCCCACAGTGTGCTCACAATGTCTTCACATAGTCGGCTCTGTTAATCGCTCGAATTTTAAAGTGTGGAAATGATTTCACACCGTGGTGTTGTATGTCACATAGTGATTACATCAATTATGTTCTGTTTCACACTGTGCATGTTGTGAATTGATGATTCACAATGTGTTCACATTGTTAAAATGTTCAGAAACTTAACAGTGTGAAATTTACAATGTTTCCACACTGTGTTTCACACTGTGGGACACACATGTGGTCTTTCCAGCAGAGAAACTTTTCAATCCACCTGTATCAAGCTTGACCAGCATACTGGTTGAGTAACTCATCAAAACAGTTCAGTAGTTCGAAAGCGAGAAAAGAATTTCACGAGTTCCCTTTGCGATATTTTCTGAACGCTTGCCGTGTCTGCTGTCGTCATCAAAAGGAAAATGAGTTAAGAAATTATGTAAGTGCCACGTTGAATAGTCCTGGGATTAATACATTGTTTGGAGACAAAGGTTGTATGCAATAAATCGGAACGGACTATTTCCTTTTGTTCTCTTGAAGGTATGTCTCTCGTCTTTATGACGAAATCAAGTACAATCGTCTTTTTTTTTACCCGTAAGTTACACAAACAAGAGTATTAATCAAAGAAAAAGACTACTTCAAACGTGTCTATGATCCATGATCCGTTTATTCAACATGTTGATCAATATGTATATCACACCTGAGTGCTATGTAGAAATATTATGGCAATGGTTTCGTTTAAATGTCTTGTATGAGTATATAGAGAGAAAAACATGAGTATAGGTGTTCCGATTCACAAGAACGATGAAGAACACACTCTGTTAGAATAGGCCCTATTATTTCTCTTATAATTTAATACAGTGGATACGGATCTAAACTTTTAAACAGAAGGTCATCATTCGACTCTTGCCTTGGGCTAGAAATTCGTTTCGACCACTACGTGCACAAACTGCCTTCTCTTGCAATGCTTTTCTAGTGAATTCCTCTTTTCCATGTAGAATTACAAAATAAGACTGTATTGCTTACTTGTTTATTTATCCATACCAAAGTTGATATCAGAATAATATTGCATTCATGTTTTGATGAAGATTATGTGATTCAAACTTCCTTAAAATATAATGTATTCATATAATCGTTATGTATATTGATTTAATTACTTTACATGGAAATAAAATCCTTTGAATTGATTTGAATTGAATGCTGGGGAAACGGGCCTCCAAGAAGAAGGGGGGGGGGGCATACACTGAAGATGTCATCCAACATAGGCAGATAGGCTCATTGTTATTCTTTTCCCCATATCTGTTTGTTTGTTTTTGTCGTCATGAATTTAGTACAGGAAAGACTTACCATCACAGGTTGGGATCGTCCCGTTCCAGTCGTAGAACTCCGGGCCGCCCGTACACTGCAGCACGCTGTCACCTCGCAGCGTAAACCCGTCGGCGCACTCCGCTGTCACGACATCACCGAATCGAAAACCTCCCGATGTACTGAGGTTCCGCGTGCCGTCAAACGGGGTACAGAAACCTTTAGTTACTGTAAGTGTGAAAATAACATACCAAGGCAGCTTATATTTCGTACCGTTCGACAAAAATATAAAGCCAACCAAAAACAAAAGCAAAACATATATAAATACAACCCCTACAAACCAAAACAAAACAATCAAGGGCAAATAGGCGAGGGCAAGTATTAATGGCTTACACGTGTACAGTACTGGTTGAGGTAGGGATTCATGTTTTGAACATTCCTAAGTGAGATAATGAAAAGCCTCTTATGAAATATGAAAGAGCATGTAATTTTAAGAAGGATTCAACGTTTATTTGATGAAAATTGGTTTTCAAATGGCTGAGATGTCCAAAAAGTGCTAATAATAAAAGGCGACATGCCACAACTTTATTAGGATCTCTTTGTTTCACCTTGTTTTTGGATATCTCAGCCATTTCAAAACCGATTTTCATCGAATAAACTGTTGATACCCCTTAGAACTGCATGCTCTTTGACATCTCATAGAGTGGTTTCTGAATATCTCGCAAAACGTTAGAAGCTAAATCTACACCTCGACCAGAACTGTACACACCCTGCCTGAACATGCCAGAAAATAAAGATAAACGTTTTGAAATGGTTATGATAATAACAGTAATCATTCGTAAAGACCGAACATTTTGTGTGCGCCCCTGGGTGTGCGCTTTTATGTACAGTGGTCAAAGTTGCTGTCTGAAGTTAATAGAATAAGTTACAGTGCTCTGAAGTCGAATTCATCTATATTACCAGAACATTCCCATTTGTTATATTTTCAGGAGAAGTACACGTAATCCCTTGTACATTTTCCAGAAATGATTACGTTGTAAAGGTGATATTATCGCCCCTGCATGACTTTTGAAGGAGGCAAGTTAAACTCTTTTCGTCGTGCTATGTTATAGGAAAATGAATATAATCTATGTGTAATTCCCTGTATATTTCATATCTACTTTCACTGCTTGACTTCTGTGGCATCCTCAACTATTTCAACCTTGCTATCCAGTAATGGGTTAAACCGAAACTTTAGAAGTGCATATAACGGATCATTCCGACATTCTTCAAACTTCAGTGATTTGTTGTACTATTTGTATCTGTACTCACTGAATCTCGATAAGTTAATGATCGAATCATCTGTACATTTATTACAACAAACCACATATACCAAGAGATGGTGAAGTGTGATCAATGAAGATACTGATATTGCTAACATACTGTCAAATACGGAATATCTGTCTCCAGTGCCTCCACAGATTTGATCGAGGTTGCCGCTGCACGTCACCCCACAGTCTCTCCTCCGACTGTTTTCGGGAAAGCTCCAACTGTCTCCGGCACATTGGCACTCGTCACCCTGCTGAATCGCGTAGCGAGCGTCAGGGAGCAGGCCTCGGCAGAAATTAATGCAGTCGTCGTTTGTTGGCAAACTGTTGTTGGTTCCTAGAAGTTCGTTGCGGCTTGGACGTTCCCTGGGCCCTAGTCGCGCGCAGCCTACATAACCGGGTTCTGCAGAATAAGATATCGCACAAACCTGTTTGATTCATGCAGCCTTTTCTTTCTCTTCCTTTCAATAATTCCTAATCAGCCTGTGTTACAATGCGTTGTGTGTTATGGTTACAGTTCGTTATTCCGAAGGTTCGTTATTCCGAAGGTTTTTTTTTTTTTTTTTATAGTCCGAAGGTTCGTTATTCCGAAGATTAGTTATTCCGAAGGTTCGTTAATCCGAAAATGTGATAAGGTCTGTTATTCCGAAGGTTCATTAATCCGAAAATGAAATAAGGTTCGTTATTCCGAAGGTTCGTTAATCCGAAAATGAAACAAAGCTCGTTATTCCGAAGGTTCGTTACGGACCCTATTTCATTGTTGGAGCAACGAACTTTCGGAATAACGAATCCTATTTCATTTCCGGATTAACGAACCTTCGGAATAACGAACCTTCGGAATAACGAACAGCACCCGTGTGTTATAATCTCTCTGATCTCTGCATTATCTTGCCCCCTAGTATATGATAAGCATGCAATCCAACTTGGCTACGATATCAGTTCCAAAACACTCACCACTGAATGAGTGCATGACTGAAAGAATAAAGAAAAAAAAAAACCAAATGCAACTTTAAAATTCCAGCGATATCTTCTTAATTAGCTGTCCGAGTTTGAATAACCTAATTTACACTGTTTAAAACTCGAACATGGAGTAAAGTTCCCATTAAAACTTGAGTTTTCGTTTTATCTCTATCGAATATGAACTTTGTCTACACAGATAAAGCAAATTCCTTTGTCCTACTTTGACATACGACTCCACTTGCGCCACGGTTTCCGCAGTCTTCGTCATCGCACTCAAGATGTGGACTGCTGTCTGAAAACGGATAGAACAAGAAATATATTATACAGACAGAAATCATGTAGAGGTTTTCTCGGTCAATTTCATAATTTTGTCATTCAAGTTCCTATTCTGAGCATTCGATTTCACGCCTTTCACGCTCGCAGCACTGAAGCGGCAATCAAATTAAAAATCCGGTCATTCGAATTCACTTTCGGAGCAATCAATTTTCCGTTATGTAATTCAAATCTAATGCCCCTGTCACACTTTGCCGGATAAGGGACACGTATGAGACACGAATGTCGATTTTTGGCATTCGTCGATATCTATTAAAATGCGTTTTATGTTCTTCTTATCCTTTGGACTGACGTTTATCTTCCTGTGATTTCCGTCGGAACGGCCAGAAAAATTTGTGCATGCACAAAGTTTTTCCTCGCCAAAAACGGATAGCGGGATCCGACCCTTGTTCGATAGTTGCACGTTTTCTCATTTATCTGTACTGTGCTTTGTCGTTTTCCACGCGTTTCCATCCGCTAGGCCTCCTGTAAAATCCGTTGCTGCAAGAGTTGGACGGATAGAACAGCTATGTAAGCAAAATGCATCATGTATAAAGGTCGGAATGACCATCCGGTGGGGAAACAACCTTCTCACCCCTCTGTGACATAATAACAAGTCTTTCGGAAGAGAAAGGTTTTTAGTCAATTTACTATCATGGCTTTTTTGAGAATATTGTAATCAATGAGGAATTTCAGCGATCTGCACAAATTTAGGGAAACATCATTATCACCTTCATGTACAATACACGAGTTGTACCACTA
This sequence comes from Diadema setosum, assembly GCF_964275005.1. Lineage (NCBI taxonomy): Eukaryota > Metazoa > Echinodermata > Echinoidea > Diadematoida > Diadematidae > Diadema > Diadema setosum. The sequence goes on from NC_092706.1 coordinate 10,420,226, forward strand.
AAGAGCAGCCCTGATCAGATTTGCTGTCATGGGGCGATGAAGCACATACAATGTGACTGGGTATCGGCTGCAATATGGGATATACTGTTGGATATTCACAGGTTAAAAGTTGTGAGTTCCGTTGCTCTGATGCCAAAAGTTAGGAATTTCTAGTTGAAAGTGAGACAAGTGAGTGGAAGATTAATGTCATCAAAATTAAAACCCGCAGTGATAAGGTTCGAATACACGTAGCATTAAGAAATCTAATGAGCTATCTTACTGTTCTGCATTTGATTTGATGTATAATCACAGAAACCGTTTGAGAGAGAGAGAAAAAAAAAAGATGCTGCTTCAAACCTAAAGTCCATGTCCCAACTTGAAAAAAAAAATATATAAAATACATATATTGCTGACATTAATATTCTGAATGCAGTCAAAGTTCTTTGACTCCAGGATCTTCTAATGCAATGGATGAGTTTAGTGATGAATATGTGCCTTTACTTGAGGAAATCAATGTTGATCCAGCTGTCATTCATCATACACAAAGAACCGGGGAAAAAATATCAGAAAAAAGAAAATAAAGAAAGCTAAATTTTTAAGTAACACCGGGCGTGTGTGAAAGTGACTTTGTGTAAAGTGAGAAACTTTTAGGTAAGACTGCATGTAAGTGATATTTAGGACCAAAATAAAAAAAAAAGTATTGATGTCAAAGGTCTAGCAAAGTACTCGTAGCCACCATATTGAGGAGAAAACGAAGTCTTGGCCGTCGATCCCTTTGGCATATTGATGGAAGCTGATGAGATGTAAAGGTAGGTATAGAGGCAGAAAGCTCCAAGATGGTGCAAGTATTTATAGCCCGATAGGCGTCACGTGAATGGATCTCTCATGTCCGATATACGTTGCATGCGTCACCCATTGTTCCTCGTGCGTTTTGTCCCGTGGGCATGAGGTTCAGATTCGTTTCTCATGCGTTTGCGCACGTTCCACTGTCCTGTACACAATCGCCACAGGTGCGCCGTTTCTTCGTTTTGTTCGGTCCCTAGACCGTACATGTACGCTCTTCTAAAACGGAAACTTTTTATACGGCTCATGAATTCAAAGCAAACAAGGCCCATGGACGAGACTTCCACGTTAAGCCCCATGTAGTGCTGTTCAATTCGTGAGCTGTTTTTTACCTCGTAGGCCTAGTGTCGAACTCGTGGGCTTTATTTGTATAGTGCCGAACTTATGGGCTGTTTAACTTGTAGATGTCGTGGGATGACCCCGATTGAGGTCGTCACAGAGTAACATAATCCAAGCAGGACAGTTAATAATGGTTTAAGTGCCTTGTCTCCAACACCCGGGGAGGGTAATAAGAAAAATCCATTTTAAAGATTCACATGTCCCATGGAATTAGAAATGATGCTAATCGCAGTCACATAAAGACAATCGCATAATTTCAGTATTCATCCGAAGATCTAATCAGCAATTTATGGGTTTTCAGCTTTTTTTTATATATATACTTATTCTCTGTTATGGAAACAGCGAAAAGAGTTAGATACAAAAGGGAGCTTTCAAGTAAAAAGGCACTGGTTTAAAAATACTGCCAAGTTAAATTTGGAGTGTAACTAAAGATACAAATAGAAACAAAGTGATATTTAGGGGTGTAGACTTCTGGATAAGAAACATTTAGTATCTTATGAGTGATCTTTTAAAACATTGTATCCATCCACGAAAACCAAACAAACACAAAACTTACAAATGGCTGTTTTTTAAACTTTGGATCTTGCTAATTCTGACTAGAGTGATCTTTTAAAACATTGTATCCATCCATGAAAACCAAACAAACACAAAACTTACAAATTGCTGTTTTTTAAACTTTGGATCTTGCTAATAAGCAAATAATCAACATTGGTGAAGGTCGGTGATGGGACAAACTATCACTTCCGAGGCGATCTGAATGTAGCTATCTTTCCGATGCGCAGTTGAGGAAAGATGGCGTGATAGTTTGTCTCCTTGCCTGAAACCAAAAGTTGATTATTTGCTTATATTCCCATTTTATTCCATATCTGAAACCGTTTTAGCTGACTTTAGGTATCATCAGGGCTTAGGCTACGTAGTTTACTTTAGACGTATGCGCGTAGATGACAAAACAACGAATTTGCTCCGCGCCCCGCGCGTGGTACCGAAATAAAAGTGCGTTACACTGTGGTCTATCACTTGACCCAGGTCAAATGAAAGACCACAGTGCAACGCACTTTTATTTCGCGCGTACTCAAAATTGTAAGTTTTATACAACACCTATTTAGAATGTAGCTATCCGATTGGTCGATTGCCCATCACGTGACATTTAGTGAAAGGTTTTATACAACGTCCAAGTAGATCCTTGTAATTTGATTGGAGGATTGTTGGTGACGTGATATTCAATAAGTACTCCATGCAACGCGCCGTGCAATTTTGGTTCGATTTTTTCGCTCTATTCCACGGTTCGAGAAATTGTACGGCACATGCATGTACTGTGTGTTGCATATTGAGGATCGAATGCAGCTAGCGCAGTGTACGTGTGCGGTACATGCATGCGCGTATGTAGGCCAACGTAGTGCTAGTGTACGTGTATGAGCGTTAGCTGTGACCTGTATCTACACTGATTGCACAAGCCAGAAAGAGAATCGCAGTGGATCCACATGTAAGTATGGCTATATTTTTCATACATATACAGACTTCTACTCTAGGCCTACTTAGACCTACCCAACAATCCTCCAACCAAATAACAAAGATCTACTTGGACGTTGTATAAAACAAATAGTGTATGGTCTTTACTCGTGCAATGGAACGAGATTTCGCACTCGGTGAAAGATGAGGCGCACTATTCAACTCGGCTTCGCCTCGTTGAATAGAGCGCCTCTATCTTTCACCTTCTCGCGCGAAATCTCGTACCATTGCACTCGTGACCATTCACTATTTGTGTAATATCCACTGGTTATATCACGCGTTAGGACGGTTAGGACTGTGTGAACTTAGAGATCAGCGAAACAAAATGACTGTCATCAATCAATCAATCAATCAATCAATCATAGTTTATTTCCAATCAACGAAAATCAAAACGTAATACAAAGTATACATATCATGAAATGATATTGTCTAAACTTTTACAAAAGGTTCATGTAATATACGAAATAAATTACATACATCAACATATGCACAATAATCAGAAGGAACGATGCGTATACATGTATACTTCGCGAGCTTTCAGAAAATAACTTCAATTTTTTTTTTTTTTGGAAAATAGCGATCCACTAAAAAGCTAAGCTTGTAGGACGTGGATCGCTAGATAATTAAATGTAGATTACTTAAGTCGTTTGTAAAAATATAGCTATTTTGAGATACGCTGGCTTCGACAATAATAGGAAATAAGAAGAGAGTATCAATGCTAACGCCCAGACGGTGTTCATTGAACTGGTGTACTGGGAAAATATGAGAAGGACAACACACTCGTACATACATTCAGTTACCCACACACATATACGATGCGAGACAGTACCGAGAAGAGAGAAGACGCTGACAATACAAGTCTACGAGGAACAAAGGACAGGAAAGGAAGAGGAAAGACGAAAAAAAGAGAGAAGAGAGGTCTGCATACAGAACACGCCAAGTGGTGCGACATCAGGACAGGTGAAACCTCAAGCATAAATTAAAACAATTAATTCAGATTATCTAGAATTATAAGTAGATAATAAGTGTTTTCTGAATTTGTATTTAAATGTGAGGAATGAGGGTGAATCTTTTAAGCTATTTTCTAGATTATTCCAAAGTCTGGGTCCGGTATACAGAAATGTATTTTGGGCATGTGCGGTTCTCATTAATGAAAGATGGAATTCGTCGGATCGTCGCGTAGGATAGTTATGTACATGACTGTTTCGATGAAAAGAGTCGTGAAATATTTTGGGTAAAAAGTTGTTGTTATAATTAAACATGAACTGGCCAAGTTGAAACACATACAAATCTTTTACTTTTAGTATTTTATGGTCAAGAAACAGAGGATCTGTATGTTCTCGTGTATTTAGGTTAAAAACAGTTCTGAGCGCTTTCTTTTGCAATAAAAAAAGTTTATCAAGTAATATCTGATATGTATTACCCCAAGCAAGAATCCCATAGTTTAGATAAGGTAGTATCAAACTAGAGTAAAGAGTTAATAATGCATATGAAGGAAGATAATATTTTAATCTGTTCATTACGCCAATGTTTCGTGAAATAATTTTACATATGCTATCAATATGATTCCTCCATGAAAGCTTGTTATCAACGCAAAAACCAAGAAATTTAAAAGTAGAAACTTCTTCTACGGGAGTAGTATCAAATGATATATTGCCCGGAAGGCTATCTAAGGAGTTACTAAAAAGCATAAATTTTGTTTTTTGAATGTTAAGTGACAATTTATTTGCGTCTATCCATTGTATGACCTTTTTTAGTTCTTCGTTTACTGTTCTTGCTAAGATATTTGGGTCAGGATGGGAAAAGAAAAGGTTAGAGTCATCCGCGAATAATATGAATGATAGTTTCTCCGAGGATCTATGAAAATCATTGATATAGATAATGAATAACAACGGGCCTAGTAAGCTCCCTTGTGGGACACCACATGTTACCGTTTTATTTTGAGAGTCAAAGCCGTTGACATGTACAAATTGGGATCTATTTGATAGGTAACTCGTGAACCACTCCAAGGCCTTTCCACGTATGCCATAATGGGATAATTTGGCGAGAAGTATTCCATGGTTGATCGTGTCAAAGGTTGATCGTGTCATCATAGAGTGTAACGAACATTTCTTCTCAGGTGATGTGATGGGCAAGACTAAGCTTTATCACTTGATCAGCTTGAAATATAATTCTTATTATATTCCACGTACTAAGAATGTTGCAATAGGATTTCTTACAGAACAGGCGAAGAGGTGTACACAACCCGGGCTTATATGCATAATGTTTGATGACTTTGTACAGTTCTGTTCATGTATTCTTTTTTTTTTCATAAAAAAAAAGAATAATAAGGTCCGATCAGCACTGCACCAAACGACACAACGACAATTCAAACCATAGGCCTACTCCTAGATGACACTGCACGCACTGAAAAAGACAACGCTCCAACAGTAACCAAACAATGCGTCGTTATTTAAAGGAAAAGTCCACCTTCCTAGACATGTGGATTGAGTGAATGCATGTGGTGGAACACATCAGTGAGAGTTTGAGGAAAATCGGATAATTCGTTCAAAAGTTATGAATTCTTAAAGTTTCTGCTCTATCACTACAGCTTGTGTCACATGTGTACAACGATAAAAAGAAAATGTAAAGAAACTTCAACATGTTTTTACTTTTCTTGCATAATTAAAAAACACTTGACTTGCCTCTTTCAGAAGGCGGGGGGGGGGGGGGATAATATTAACCTTAACATACGCCAGTGACAAGTCGAGAAAATGTGCACTTTTTTTCATAAAATCAAATTTTGTGAAATTTCTTTTTAAAGTTTCCTGTATATCGCTCTACGCATGTGACATCATACACTGAAGATACTTTAAAAATTCATAACTTTTGAGCGGATTGTGCCATTTTCCCCAAACTTTCACTGATGTGTTCTACTGATATTGGTGCATTCACTCATTTACACGTATATGAAGGTGGAGTTGTCCTTTGAAGACAAACTCACACACAGTGATCTCACATCGTTCCAAAAAAGTTAACAAATAAAATATCGATAAACAACAGACAAGACGTATGAAAGTCCTACAATGTTTGTGGTTTCAGTTTCCATGTAGTCGAAATTGTTTTTCTCGAAGGTGTCAATCAACCTCCCCTATTATGCTCTTTTGTTTTCACTGCCTGATGTGCCTTTATATGGCTACCATTTTACCCTCGAAATTGTGGAATGAACAGGTGGACCTATACGGCAAAATAAAAAATCTTCATCATAAAGCCCAACCTATTCAAAACTATGTGAAAAAGGCGCACATACACTGCCCCCAAACTAAATAAATACAAGACCTCCTTTAACTTCCTTTAACGACTTCCTTTAAATGAAGTTATTTGGAAAATGGTTGCCTTTCACGAATTTGAATGGCCGACGGGATTCCATCGCTGCGGCGCGCCGGCTTGAAATGAATTTGAATGCTCATTGCTGAAATGCATGCTCCTATCGTAAGCCCCTGTCACACTTTGCCGGATAGGCCCACCGTACAAGAAACGGTTAGTATTTTGCTCATCCGATGTTCAAATCGTCAATCTGGTGGACAAAGTGTAATAGTCCAAGCTAGAAGGCACCCAACCTTGTTTTCTGGATATATACAATGTTTTTTGATGGTTTCTTGTCAATTCGAGGGTGCTGATTCTAAATCCGATTGATGCCACTCGCGTAACCTTGAGCATTTTCGGCAAAATGCAAAAATCCAAAATGGCCGCCAGATATGCTAATTCGGCCGTGATAAACATAATAATGCGCATTATGTGACAAATTATTCCACCAATCTTTGTACATTTCTGTTCCTAGAGTTACTCCATCTGCATTTGCAAGAGGATTTTCATTTCATATATGTTCATTTAGTATTTAAAGCTTATTTTTATTCAAAATGGCCGCCATTCCTATGCTTATGTACTATATGAATGGCAAAACATAATGCATGGGAATATAGAACAAATTTACTGTATTTCCAGTCCCGTACCTACGCTGTGATAAAGTGTTGCATGTGTAATACAAATATGTTGGGTGTCACTTACAATATAGAGGGCCTACATGTATATTTCAGCATTTAATATTCATAAACCTTACTATCTTTAACACAATTTCTTATCTATTTCATTTTGTCTCAACAACGAATATAAGTTCACTAAACGTCTCGGAAGAAATCAATATAATATCATATTCTACACGCAGGTTGAATATAAAAATGTAATACTATAGATGCATTGTATTTATCAAATGATGTTGAAAATGGAGGGGAATCTAGAAAACAAAGCTTCTAATATACATTCCCCTATAACCATATTAACAAAGTACAGAAAATCCTATACAGTAAGTGCAGAGATACATGGTTGCAGACACAAACATACCGGACGTTAATGACACAACTAAAAACCCTTTACATTATAGTTTGTTTGTTTTTTTTTCTAGCAAGGAGTTGGGGGCGGGGGGAGGGAGGAGAGTTTGAAATGGATCATAACCTCCATCACTTTGATATGATATAATTTAGAAGTACCGCCTTGATATTATAGAGTAAACTTGATTTTCTTCTTGACTTAAAACAACGACAAAAACTGGTGAAGGCATAAACGAAACTGTCTAAACGCAATACCGTACAAACTATTCATTAAACATCAACAAAGGAGCAGTGATATACCTCTTTCAGTTCTCTCACAGTTCCCAGGTGTTGATAATAATTATACACTTTGACATCATGATCTCACTCAGTCTTGTCTTAAAACTAAAACTGTTATTTTTATTGTCTTTAAAGAACCCTTTAATTGGATGTTTGGCAACAGGTGACATCAGCCCCAAATTTGCAGAATTCTCAGGCTAAAGATGCATATTAGTCTTGCAATTGCCTTAATTAAAACCACATCTGGTGATGTTCAGCACTTCCTCAGGGGTCAGAGGGCGATTATTTGCCATAGAAACAGAATGAAGACATGAAGACTTGCTTGATCACTACCCGTTGAAGCCCTATGGCTTTGTTGCCAGGCCAGAGACAGTGTTGTAGGTAACTTAGGTGGTGTCAGAGATGACATCAGACCAGCATCTTCACCAACCGGTTTTGGGGTCAAAGCTTTCAAGTTACGGGAGGGAAATCTAGGCTTGTGGGATTTCAGACGCATTGATGGCAGGTTGTTCAAGGGGGCATTTCATGAAGCGTTTTGTCAGATCTTCTCTTTTTGACTAACTGTTATAAGCTACTAAAATCCTTGCATCTGATTGGCTGAGAGCAAATTTGTCAGACAAATTTTTCAGACGAAACGCTTCATGAAATGCCCCCATGCTATCGTGTTTGGAAGGTCAGGGTATGCGTTGACAGCACGTTGACTGGTGACACTTGCCATCCTTTCCATCCAGCGTGAGGGAGAGTGATCGAGTGCCAATGAAGGAAGGCAGACTTCCTTAGCCTATGCTTGGAAGGCTTGCCATAGAGGGCTACCTTGAACACAGCATTGACAAGATGGTTACTAAGATGGAAGGCATGGGTCGGATGATAATCTTATAAAGGTTGGGGCAAAGTCTCCAGAAAGTGAAGAACTCCTCTATTGTCTTGAGATGGGTCAGTACTCGGCTCATGTCATCCAAGGACTGTCTATGAGACGTAAAAGATCATCTGCAAACTTCCTCCGTGAAGGGAATGTTATGTCACCATGTATATGGTAAAAAGAGCTCTAGTGGAGTTAGTTTACAGCCACCATTAAGGAGGCCATCATTCAGAGTCCGAACACGGCTGGTCTGGTTACCTAGAGCAATCCTGATCTGCAAGTGCTCAAAGACTCCAACCCCAAGTACCTTCTGATCTGGAGATTCTCCCGCCTGAAACCCCTAGCAAACGGGAGACTCCAACTTGATATGCGCGAAGCGCATAAATTATCAAGAGCGCGAAGTTCCCTGCGGCCGGGGTCCAGGGCCCGCTTGAGCTCTGGAAGCTCTTATAGTGTTCTTAATGTTCTTTTGTGCTATCTAAGGCTTGTTTTTGAACATACGAACACACAAAGTAAGAAATCATTTCAAGTGGGAGACACAGAGCCAGGGCAGGAGAAAGTAAATCTCAAGCGGGAGAACGGGATATTTTGCAAAACGGGCTTTCGGCGGGAGATCTCCCGTCGAAAGCTGGAGAGTTGGAGTCTTTGAGTGCTGAAGATCAAGGACAAGCAGTGTGAAGTTGTTATAACACTGCTTTCAGAATGAGGCAGCACTGTACAGATCTCAGAGTCTCTCTTGACATCATTATACGCAAACACATTCACTCAAAAAAAAATGGTAGAATTCATCTTCCATATATAGTTCATCTAGGTTAACATGAAAAACTTTTGGGCCTTGTTTTCATTTCAGAGATTTGACAACAGGAAGTGAGGTGGTCCCTTTTTTCCACTTTCCCCTTCCTCATGTTCTTTCTCGGGTGAGGGGACTGAAAAGTTTGTATAATATCGCTTTAGATAATGTAGAACAGGAAAGGTAATTGGAAATTTCATTTGTGTCATCATCTAGGATTCAGCCTTTTATCAACTAGGATTCAGCCTTTTATCAAAGTGTTCATGTCTAATAATTCCTGATAAACGATGTTGATGTTGGCGTCAATTTAAGCTTTGGTGGGTTTTAACAAATTTCTTGGGAAAAATTCAGATTGAGGAAGCAAATTTGGATGTTTGCATCAAAGAATAAAACAGCTTTTGTTAGTGACAATCCTCTGATTTATAATCAGCACACAAATTGAGAAACAGTGTACCTGGGTGACAGAAAAAAAAAAAGAAAATTGTTTTTTCCATGAACACTTTGCCGTTCATATTGTGCAGGGGTATATGAGTGGCATTCATTTTGAAGTTTTGTATGAAGAATATAATAAGTCTAAAAACAATACATTTTCTGTTTGTTTGCTTGTTTGTTTGCTTGTTTTGCTAGTGGCACTCATTAGAATTGCATGGCACATGCAAAATTTGATAAAAGCGTAGGTATGTGACTGAAAATTCGTCTTCTATTTCTATTCATATTTTTTGCCATTCATATAGTACATGAGTATAGGAGTGGCGGCCATTTTGAATTGAAAATAAGCTTAAAATACTAAATGTACCTTTTCAAATGAAAAGTTTCTTGCATGTGCAAGTAGAATTACTCAAGGAACAAAAATTTAAAAAACTTTGATGGAATAATTGGTCATAAAATTGACATAACTGGGATTATCATGGCCAAATTAGCATATCTGGCGGCCATTTTGGATTTTCGCATTTTGCCGAAAATGCTCAAGGTTACGCGAGTGACATCAATCGGATTTGGAATCAGCACCCTCGAATTGACAAGAAACCATCAAAAAACATTGTATATATCGAAAAACAAGGTTAGGTGCACTTTCTATGGAGCCTAGCCTGGACTAGTATGACTCGTGGGTGTCGATCACTTGTCTTGACGTATATACCCCCTCTATCGTGTCGACCAAAGCTCATCTTGAATATGGAGTTAGGCTAGGGTTTCACTCGAATAAGTCTGTACTGGAACCTACCGCCTAGTTCGCAGTCAAAGACGGCCAAACGGTTCCCGTCGCCAAACTCGGACTCGAGCGAGAAGACGGCTGCCTCTTCGTATCCCAAGTAGTCACACACCCAATTGGCGCTGTCTCTATTCCAGTTGTCCGCACACACTGTGCCCCACACCAAACGGGTATCTTCACCGCTTTCTGCGGATACCTTGACCTCGACGCGACCTTCATTCGGCGAGCGTCCATCCACAAGAAGAACTATGAAGAAAAAAAAAAAACAGTCACACCTGATCATTGGCTCCTTCCTCCAACTTTTTTTTCTATTTATATGTTTTATTAAATCACATCAAAATCACATTATTAATACACAATTGGCAACAATTTGAAAAGTGACAATAGAAACACTGGGGGAAATCATACACATAACAGCACTTAGCCTATGGAGACACCAGGATAAAAACCATTCCATGCTGGTGACTCCATATGACACATAATTATTTTAACTCATATGAGTTATGAACATAACATACACTGCATTACATTTTGAATGCACTGATAGAGAGATAGTACATGCATCAAAGTAATGTAACTAGCAACAAGAATCTTGATACGTACCCTGATCACCAATACAATTTTAACTATATTTATAAAAACATCAAACCTCCATTTTCTAAAATGAATAGGAAGTTCATTCCTTTTCTGAGCCAAATGATATTCTATTTCTTTTTGTTTTTGAACAAATGTCTTATTCCTGTTTGTTGGATGTTTAAAGTATTTTTTCTTCTTCTTTTACCACGTTATCCTAATTGTAGAAAAATGTACTTTTGCTTAATACTTGTGTGTCACTTTCCAATTATTGTTTGCTTTTATTTTTGTATTGTTTTTTTATTTTGTCGGCTCGCATCGTTGAGCCTCTTATTTGCAGTGCACTGTATAGTAAGAGACTCAAAGTCCTCGGGACCGGCGGTTTTCTGTCGTTATCAGTTTGTTAAAACCAAACAGCATAGCGTATAAAGATATAATTTTATGATAATTTTGGACCTGAATTTGATTCCGTTGTAATGTGAATTTCGTTATAACCGTGCTCGTTATACGGGGGAGTGCATTACAGTCAGTCCGCAGCACCCGATAATTCGTTCGTATTTATTCAACTCGTATGCAAGCCCGCTCTAGGCTTGCATACGTAATGAGCTGCGTAAGGGGATTTTGTCCTTGGGCTTTCGGCAACAAAAATACACCTTATGTTCACAAATTTGGTATCAAATTCAAGGAAAATATGTAAACTATCGTCACATGTTACTGAAATTATTGTAAATGAAAAATATCATATTTTTATAGCGTAATTTGAGCTTGAAAAATGATGAAAAAAGTAATTCGTACAGTACACGTTCAAGACGTTCAAAAAATACCAAATTCACCTTGCGTCTCAATGAAAATGCTTTATTTGGTAGTCCATCTCCAAATCTTTGTATCCATGTATATATCTTGACAATTTGATGCTTAATCCGGTCAGGAACCAGTAAAATATACATCGATGTCAGTTCTGATCAGCTTGAAACCGTGCAATCTCAAGAGCAAGCTCTCTCATTGGACAGCGCTTGCATTCAGCGCTTGTATTACGTTATTACGCTGCTACATAACGGTTTCATGCCACTTGCGGTTTCTTGGCACGGGTGTAGTTCAAGCCAAGTTCAAGTGCTGGATGTAAGCACTGTCCAATCAGAGAGCTCTCTCGCGCCACTGTACACTTTGTGTGGAGCATACTTCCGGCTTAGGAGTGAATTTTACACACATTTCAAAACGGAAAAACTAGTATAAATCATGCTTGCGTCTCCTTGACTCCAATATATGATGAGCATCTAAGTTTCCTCCGAAAAAGCCAAAATCAGAAACAACAGTTTCTTAATCCGGTCAGGAACCAAAAAAGAACTTAAGACGACAAAATCTTCCGTGAAAAGCAGGTAAAATTTACGCAAATTCAACTGATTATATAGTCATGATCCAGATCCGATGTTTTACGCAAATTTAGTATCAAAATAAAGATCAAAGTCTGGAGAACAATTTACCGTGACTTGTAGCCATGACGAATGTATGTACAAGCCGCTACACTGTGAAAACCATAGCCCTATCAAAGTCTCGCAAAATCTCGCACGACGAGACACCTTTCGAACGCAAAGATCGTCAACGAGAGTGCTGAATAAATCTTGCCGGATCGGCTCATTAGCATACGTGCTGCGGACTGACTGATTATACGCAGTAAGTACTTGTTCTGTTAAAAAAATACTAATAATTCGTGAAAATGATAAGAAAAATGTTGATAAAGCAGCTTCTGAAAGTACAGAACAGTTGAGGTCGTATGCGTATTTTACTTATACGAGATAATACACAGCCAAATATATTGTACAAAATTGTATCATACAGCCATTGTGAGTTTGTGAGTACGTTTTTATCGATATCTTATTGGTATACAGTAATGATACTGACAGATTACACAAATCTGTCGAACGATTTCCAGACGCCCAATGCGGAAATGCAAGTCACCGCATCACACGCAGGGAAGGTATATTACCTAATCGCCGAAACATTTGTCCTCGTAGAACGTCATTAGAGTGCATCATTGTTTGATATTCACTCACATTTCCTGTTAGTATAGCCTCTTCCCAGAGCTGAGCAACACTGTAGCAGACTATCGGTACATTGTATCTGATTTGCTTAACGATCCAGTTTCCCTTTGGGAGCAGTGATTTTAAAAATGTTCAAGATATCACATTCGATGCATATGTGTAGGTCTGTTGTATCACAAAACATCCTACCATTAAAAAATTTCGCAATTTGAAAAGCCTGAAATATAAGGAGATATCAGTATTTTTCTCAATAAACCGTAACTGTAGACGGATTAATCTGGAAGCATTCTTATTATAACTATTGTTCACATTTTGTGTATTTAACAATACTGAAAATTGATTATATGGATTCAATATTTCACATAGGTTGTTTCTATCCCAAACTCACATTGTAGATCTATTTTAAAGCACTAATGCTGGGTTTTTGTTTCATCTGCAAATGGTAAAAGTCTATTGCATGTCTGGAAAACGTATACGTTTCATGAAATGCAGTAAATAGCAAATTAGTTTAAAAACACAAAAAGAAAAAACAAAGTGAGCGAAAATTTTTTTCACATTTCTATCTTTACCAATATCAGCAACGACGAAATTTCTTTCATTTGCTATTTGTGAATGGGAAATGACGACATAATCGGAGTTATCGAACGGTGCTTGTAAAGTCCTTCTAGAAGTCTTTCCTGTTCGGTATTAAGATTCTTTTCTTTCACATCATTCATGCTACTAGTATTTTCATAACCAAAAAAAAAAGAAAAGAAAAAGGAATAGCTCGCGATCACTGTCATCAAGCGTTTTGTATACTCTTTTTATGTGTCTGTGTTATGACACAGAAACCAATGAACCGTATTATAAACTAACCGAATACGTTACGACCACTCGTTCAGAACATAACCAACCAGTCAATCGAGTTCATGCAAGCAGGTAAGATGTGGGTTTAAAACTATAGCAATGGCAGTAATCGGGAAATCATGTGTAAACTATCAACCTTTTTATTTTTATCCATCTCCTTCAAGCTGCTCTTAAACAACAAATTAGAGTGCAATTGAAATAGAATGATAAATGTGTATATACATTCGAAAAAATACCCCCCCCCCAAAAAAAAAAAAAAAATCCTATCCTTTCTTTGTGTGTTCATGTAGATGTCCTTATTCACTGACGTTATGTCAGTGCAAAAACACACGTCATATTTTGCGGTTGACCGAATGAATTCCTAATTTTTGTCCCTACATTTTTCTTCTTCCTCGTGTGCTTTCAGTGGTACATAACCATTAAGCATTTGGTTAGAGCTTTTGGATTTATTCATGTAGGTTTCCGGGTTCACTGACGTTCCCTCAGTGCTAGAACAGCAGTCGCCTTTAGCGTTTCACAGAAAGAATGCAAACTCTTTCTTGTTGTTGTTGTTGTTGTTTTTGTTTTTCCAGCGGGGGGGGGGGGGGGGGGTACACCAATTAAAGGGATGGTACAGTATTGGTGGAGATGAGAATTGGGCTTTAAACTTTTTGCGAGATACCAAGAAAACACTTATGATATAGCACAGAGCATACCATTTTAAGAGGAATTCAAAGTTTATTTGATGAAAATTGGGTTTGGAATGACTGAAACATCCAAAAACAAAGTAAAACAAAGCGATCGTAATAAAGTGTGGGTCCCACACTTTATTAGAATCGCTCTTTTTTGGATATCTCAGCCATTCAAAACCAATTTTCATCAAATAAACGTTGAATTCCTCATAGAATTGCATGCTCTTTCATATTTCATAAGAGGTTTCTCATTATCTCACCAAAAATGTTAGAAACCTGAAATTAGGTCTCAACCAAAAGTGTACGATCCCTTTATACTGTGATAAAACGCACCCGTCATATCCTCCCACGGAAACTGACGAAAATCGGGTTCATGCAAAGAATAAGGTCAATGCTAGTGTAAAAGACGTACACTTCATGCTAAATGCATGGGTAATTATTACCAATTGTATCATTGTCATTGCTGGTATAGGCCGGAGCAATGCCGTTAAAATGACAAAAGCGATCTTCACGGGGTCGGAGGGAATATTGTTTTGAGGATTATTACCGGGAATTCATTTCATATTAATAACAAGGGTGGAAACATAAGTATTCTTGCCTCAAACTAAAAACTTTACGCCCAGACTCATATACAGGGCACAGGCACTGTGCAAAGGGGTTGAGTTAAGTTGAGTCTATTCAATTCAAATATACACATAATGCACGGATTTTAAAGCCTGTTTTAAACAAGACCATGTCCTACATAAGATAACAGATCTAGAACATTTACAGTGCAAAATGGAGAATAATTTATATACAATAATTTACAATAAACATCCACCTAATTAAGTTACAATAACGAAATACGAAACAAGTAACTGAAAATCCATGCCAATTATAGAGATATTTATTGACAAACATTTACAAACACAATGTCATTACGAGTACACAAGAAAACAACAGATACATTATAATTGATATTGACGCTTTAAGGATTCCCTTCAATTTCTGTATAATGTTGTGTAAAACAACGTTACACGAGTTGCTTTACAATTTATGTTGAAACTCCATTAACAGCAAACTTAATCCCCAGCGAAATATCGACACTGACTTGCAATTTGCCAATGAGGACAGCATGAACACAATGTATACAATGTCTTGTTGAAGTCTGCGTGATTCAAAATTCCCTAAAATATTCTGTACTCATGGCCTAAACGTTATGTGTATTACTTGTATTACTTTATATGGAAATAAAATTATTTGAATTTGAATAAGATTCAATGACTTTTGGATGTCATAAGCACTATATGAGTCACACTATACTTCTATGCTTCATGACAATAATATAAAAACACATAAAAGTATATAGATAAGAAGGAAGAAAGAAAAGTACATTGAAATATAGCAGATATATGGTAATATATTAGAGACAGATATATACTGCGTTGGCAGATATAACTTCAATAACTTGCTAGTCGATAGATAGCTATATATATATATATATATATATATATATATATATATATATATATAGGTAGACAAGAAGATAGACGATGTAGGAAGAAAGATATATATATATATATAAGTAATATATATATATATAGATAGATAGATAATAGATAGATAGATGGATGGATAGATGTAGAAGTACAGGTGTAGTAGGTAGATGTGTTTTACAGATATAGTCGGACAGACAGATTGATACACATTATCATTAGAAATGATTCTTTTGTTTAAAGAAAAGGACGAGTAACAATGACGGTGTATAATTGTGTATAAATTGTGCGAATAGTGTTTCAATCTAATGTTGAAGCACCACAACCGCTGGTAAAACTATCAATTTCACTAATTGACTAGATCATTAAGTAACATTATTCGTGCGAGGATTATCATTGATGATCATCAGCATGGTGATTAAGATGATGACAATGATTAGCATCACTATTACAATACTTTATTATCACATTATTACTACCATTATTATTGTTATCATAATCATTATTATCATAAATATTATTATTATTATTATTATTATTATTATTATTATTATTATTATTATTATTATTATCATTATTATTGTTATTATTATCATTGTTAATCTTATTCTTATTATTATTATTATTAGTAGTAGTAGTAGTAGTAGTATAGTAGTATTAGTAGTAGTTGTTGTAGTAGTACTAGTGCTATCAATATAGTCATCATCATGATCATCATCATCATCATCATCAGTAGTAGAAGTATACCAGTTATGCTGGTAGTAGTAGAAGTAGAAGTAATACATAAAAACACATACCTTCTGTCACCCTGCCCCCAACTACGCTGTCTGTCACAATGAGCGTTACGAACGCGAAGACGAAGACAAATTCCAACACATTCGTAGTCATGACGATTCAATTCGTATGAGAAGTTGGTGTCTGCCGTTCAGAATAGCAAAAATATGTAAGCGATTGTCCGCTGTCTTTACACGATGTTTATTATCCTCCCTCACTGCAGTGAATGAGCCTACAAGAATATATACAAGACGTGGCAACAATACGCTCCGATCCTGCTCGTCCTTCCGCGGCGCTGCAACCTCGCAAGCGAATGCGTTATTTCAGACCGTAGAGTTGCAGATCTACGAAACACGTCAGAAATATTTTCGTCTTGCGTTCAGTCAGAACTTGCCAGTGTTGTAGTAGTTTGCAGTTGGTGCAAGACGCCTGCCATGTGAGTTGTTTATTGGTTTGTGTGTGTGTGTGTGTGTGTGTGTGTGTGTGTGTGTGTGTGTGTGTGTGTGTGTGTGTGTGTGTGTGTAACACGAATGTGTGACAAAAATGGAACTGATGAACACGTCATGCGCAAGTATGAAAAGGTGTTATGATATTGTTATTCCGGGTCAATAAGACTGAACAATGCCAGTATCTGTCGAATAAAGTAGGCCTAATTCTAGCATCAGACGTGGTCAGAGCGAAGAATTTAGAGAATTTTATTTGTAGATGAAAAAAAAAAAAAATAGGCAGCGTTAGTGCTTTAGAATAGTTCTAAAATGTTAGTTAGGGATAGAAACAACCATTGTAATAATTTTAATCGTATAATTGATAACTGGCTATAATAATAATGATAATAATAATAATAATAATAAGAAGAAGAAGAAGAAGAAGAAGAAGAATATCATTCTTAATGGTAGTAATTATTATTATTATTATTATTATTATTATTATTATTAATAATATTAATATTATCATTATTATTATTATTGATGTTAAGCATTCTAGATACACAACATGTGAACAATAATTATGATAAAAATGTTTCAAGACTAAACCGTCTACAGTTATGGTTCATTGAGAAAAATATTGATATCTCCTTGTATTTTAGGTTTTATTGCAACAATTTTATACGATGGGATGTTTTGTGACACAACAGACCTACACATATGCATCAAATGTGATATCTTAAACATTTTTTTAAATCACTGTTCCCAAAGGTAAACAGGACCTTTAAGATGTCCTCAACATCTTGTCTGAAGCCACCGGACTTCAGCCAGTTTGGGTTCTATGCCCTCTTCAATACAGATGTTCGCATGAAAAGCTCAATAAGCCTATAGTTAATTAAAAACCCAAAATAACAACCAAAATATTGCGTAAAATTAATTATACCAGAATCCCGCTAGTTTTAAGGTTTTTCTGTCTTGTGTTTGTGTGTGTGCCATATAGAGTGGGTCAAGGGCTTCGAAGTAGTTTAGAATGAAGGTGAATATTCAAGATGACATTGCAAAGTGCCATGAAATTGACAAACCGATAGGCAGAAGTGACAAAAAATCGGGACAAAATCACCTTTCAGATGGTACACAGACTCTCAGGTTTTCATGAATTGATGAGTCAAAAGATGACGTAATATAGTGTCATCGCTCACAACTTTATCATACGCATCGATACCGGTCCATAATTGCTGCATTTGTTCATGTTGTTGTTGTTATTAATTTTTTTTTTGGAGGGGGGGGAGGGGGGTCAGCAGAGGCTGACCGGAGGGAAGAGAAGGTCCAGTAACCAGTCGAGGTGTCCTATATACCACTCTGCAGTGGATTATGGTTCAAGAGTAATATGGACAGGTATAATATGAATAGAAAATGCAGTAGAAACCCTTTTTTCCCATATTATAGTATACTATATGTTTTTGCTGTTCTCCTCTCTTCTTCTTCTTCTTCTTCTTCTCCTCCTCTTCTTCTTTTTCTGTTTCTTCTTCTTCTTTTGTTAATAGCCATCTGGTGTAGCTATAGCTACAGCTCCCTCCCCCCCCCCTCCCACCGGTTAAGCAGCGACCCATGAGTATAAACATTTTTCACCGAAAAGAGTTTTATATACCTATAATATCGATCTCCTACGACTTCATGAAAATTATAGCAAATAGCAAAAGCCGCCTTCTATAGTGCATGGGCACTCGCTTTACTTATATACACTCATTGTTGATGGGAAAGAGAAAAAGGAACTGTCATTTCCGATGAAAACCAAACTTTTGACCTTTATCACTTTCAGATGTTAGGTAGTGTTGTAGTTGTTACTGGTGCTGCTGCTGCTGTTAACAATTGTTGTTGTTGTTGTTGTTGTCGTTGGGGTTGTTTGCGTGGATGCTTACTGCTTCTAATCAAATGCACATGATATTATGTAACAGATGGAAAAGGCGACCATGAGGAGGAAAATTAGGAATTTGGAGGAGGGAGACGAGTTGAAGAATGGTTGGAAGAGAGGAAAAAATAAGAGGAGAACGAGGAAGAGGAAGGAGAAGAGGACAAGAGAAAAAAAAATGAGGAACGGGAAGGTCAGGATCTGTGTTTGACCTTCACCGTTCAAACTGTCGAGATCTCGGTCGAGTCAATCTAAATTGCTTGTACGAATGTTAATAGCTTGTTTAAAGTTCCTGTTTACCTCTTGGAGCAGTGATTAAAAAAATGTTCAAGCTATCACTTTTGATGCATATTTGTAGGTCAGATGTATCACAAAACATCCTACCATATAAAAATTTTCCAATAAAGCCTAAAATATAAGGAGATATCACTATTTTTCTCATTTAAGCCATAACTGTAGACGGTTATAGTCTGAAAACACTTTAATTATATCATTGTCCACATTTTGTATATTTAGCAATACTTAACATCGACTATACTGGCTCAAATTTTTACATTGGTTATTTCCATCCCTAACTCACATTTTAGAACTATTTTGACGCACTAATGCTGGGTTTTTGTTTCATCAGCAAATGGCAAATTATGCCTTTAATCCTTTCTAAGCCAATGAGTCAAATAATGTGCATACATTTTATAAACAAACATGTGGACAAGAAATTAGTGAGACACACTGAGGGTTGATATAGTGGGAGCATTGTTGTATATTAAAAGGGAGGATGGAGGGCATTTTATGAAGCGTTTTGTCCGACGAATTTGTCGGACAAATTTGCTCTCAGCCAATCAGATGTAAGGATTTTAGTAACAGAAAAAACAAACAAACTTATATCTGACAATACGGTTCATGAAATGCCCCCAGGCGTCTGTGACAAAATGTACATGTATACCAAATGCATGATTACCAAAACTGCATATTTGATTTTCATTTCATTTATTTCATTTCCAATAATGCAGAACATTTACATACACAAAATAACACAATATCAATACAATTAACAAGTACAAGTAACAAAGAAAAATATATGTGAAATTTAACATTACTATACGCATCGCATAAGCAGATGAAACTGAATTACAATTAATGTTGCAGGAAATGGAGGAGACGTGCTGAAAAGCCAAGCTTGTATTTTGCAGTCTCCTCGTGGAAAAAACACACAAACTAAATAACATCAATGATCAAGGAAGCAAGTTGCCTAGATATATAAAAAAGTGCACATACATACAGACTTATACAAACAAACAAACACACAGACGGACAGACAAACACAAGTAAGCTCTCTTGTTAAAAAGAAAGAGAGAGAAAAGAACAGAATGAAGGAAAAGAAGGGAATTATCTTGGAAGGAGAAACAGATAGCGACATGAGAACAGGAAAAGACAGGGAAAAGGCGACAAGGGAGAAGAGATAAGGGGTCTATACACCAGCACACGCGAGGCACCAAAATGCGATGGATCACAGAGATAAATATAAAAAAAAGGAAGAGGTAGAAAATGAGCATTGTGAATAAGAAAGAGAACTCCAAGTTAAGGCTGGCTAGAATGTAACTCATTCCGCTATCATGGCTATATATAAGAATTTATGAACAACTTCTTCAATTTGAATGTGAATGTGTTTAAACTTAGAGCTTCTTTCATACTATTATCGAGAGAATTTCAAAATTTGGGGGCCATGTAGTAAAAAAAAAAAAAATAGATTTAGCAGAAATAGTCCTAGTTAATGGCAAATGAAATGAGTTGGATTACCGGGTAGGGTAAAAATGAACAGATCTATTTTTAGTGAGCATGGTCTCAAACACAGGTGGAAGAGAATTATGATCATGTGACTGCACGTCACTTTTGACTCCAAGTCATGTGATGATGTATTTTTATTCTTATGGTAATTTAATGAATATCTTATGATGTTCATTTTCACTTTCTTTCTTATCAGTCAATCTAACCACGGTAGATATTTAATATTTCTGGGAGACTTCTTATGGTTATTTCATTGGTGCATCGACTTCATATAAGGTCATTCGAAACATACAGCTGTATATCATATTATTTCCGGTAGACTTCCCCACCAGGAATTGGCGACCAAGCGAAAGTTTACATCAATGTATCGGGGTAATTGTTGTTATATGCGTAAGAGGAACTTGAGATACATCTATACATATACCTGCCAAAAGCTATTGCGTAGGTGATTTGTGTCTGGGATCTTCCTTTCTTTCTTTCTTGTTTTGTCATCACCACACAAACGTAATGTCGCAGTTTAAAAAAAAAAAAATAAATAAATATATATATATATATATATATATAATATATACATAGGCATCCATCATTAATTATATAGTATAGTATTAATATGCTGATAGCAAAAAACGTCTGAATTTAGAAATATACTAAATTTTGCTCAACATTCAGTTGTACACGAATACAATCGCATGTGAGGAAACTTGCTAAAACACACACACACATACCCTCACACGCACACACACACACACACACACACACACACACACACAAGTGAATTATGACGATTCCATTTAGATATAGCGTCTTATATTATGTTTATCACTTCCTGCACGTTTATACGCGCTCCCCCCCCCCTTTCTCTCTCTTTCTCATCTCCCCGTACACCTATTATCCGTTTCCTTATACCTCTTCTCATTATTTTTTCAGGTGTTTTTTTTTTTTTTTTTTTTGAAAAGGGTGATTTTGAGTGTCTTCCTTTCCTGTAGAAATATGCCAAAACACACATTTCATAGACTCATTGATGTGCTCTGGCTATTGACTGATTGAATTCTTGGACTTCGAACAGCAAAATGAAAATAAATAAATAGTGTTTGATAATAGCTTCTCGGTTGATATATTTGGCTATGCAAACACGTCATGTTCTCAATGAGAAGAACGATTCAGTTCGGTTTAGCTATTAAAGGAATGATACGGTTTCGGCTGAGATGGGGCTTCAGGTTTCCAATTGGTGTTTTTTGATAATTATTTTTTTTTTTTTTTTGGTTGAGAAAATGAGAAACCTCAATGAAATATGAAAGAGCATATAATTCTAAGAGGAATTCAAAGTTTATTTGATGAAAATCGGTTTTGGAATGGCTGAGATATCCAAAACAGGGTGATCGGAATAAAAGGTGGGACCTATCTTTATAACGGATCGCTTCGTTTTACTTTGTTATATTTTGGATAACTCAGCCATTTCAAAACTGATCTTCATCAAACAAACTTTAAATGCCTCTTAGAATTGTAAATACTTTTTCATATTTCATAATGTCATTTCTAAGTATCTCGCAAGAAACTTAAAAGCTGAATCATCGCCTCACCCAATACCTTACCATCCTTTCAAAGTGAAGGAATTCAAGGAAGGAAGACGATAACATAGAACCTCAAGTTCGGATACACAAACATTACCTTAAAGGTGTGGTCTCACAGTCGGTCAGCGGTCATGGTTTTAACTTTCTATTTTGGCTGGAAACGATGATTCACTGAGTGGGATGCTGTCTGGATGAGTGAAATCAAGAGCCCTGTCGTCATTTGGTTTTTTTAAGACCTTCTAGACAAAATGTTTATTTCTTCTGTGATTCTTTTTTTTTTCTGCATTTCTTAGGTCCGTGTGTCTGTTTTGTTATACACTTGTAATAATTATGCTATTATACTCAAACAATTATAAGTGATTCAGAGTACACACAATCATATTCGTGGTCATGAGTGTGAAAATTTGTGTTTCAAGTTCGTTGCAGGCCATTCCCCATTCAAGGCCCATTTGACTCAATCACGTATGATTATATCTGTTTTATTCTATTATTATTAAATGTCGTTGTTTTTCTCTGATGAATGCTATGCCAAGCGAAGGCAATTCAATAGCACGTCCAAGTACGCTAATAATATAGATGTTATCCCTCCTCCTCTAACCAATTTAATGATAGTTATGTACACTTTGATTTCTTCAAAATTACAATGCATATGCTCGTATTCATCATTCCTTTATATTTTGATTTTTTTTTTCGAGGGAAATGTTATACGCCGACATCTTGATATATTCGTCAGTTGATATCATGGATAGATTTCATTTTTCAAAGATTTTCTCCATATTAGGAGACATATCATAGGCCTAACTATGCAAAATACTTCTTCCTTCTCCTCTTCCTATTCTTTTTTCTTCTTTCCCTGGACATTTTTCCCATCGTCTTTCTTGCCTATCTACGCCTCTCTCTCTCTCTCTCCTCTTATCTTAAATCTTCGCTCCTCCTTCTTCGTTTCTTTCATCTTCTTCCGGCTTGTCTTTCTTCTCCTTATTCTTTTTCTTCTTCTTATCCTCCTCCTTCTTCTATTCTCTCTCTCGTTTTCCTTTCCTCCCTCCCCGTCATCCCTTCTTCTTTTTCTTGCTCATTTTTCATTATTATCATATTAATCATCAGGGGCGTCAGTAAAGGGAGGGGCGCAAAGCACTGTTTCTGGTGCCACTTCCTGTTTAATCAGCCTGATCACGACAGGCATAAAAAAAGAAAAGAAATTAAAGGGGCCGGAGCGCACCCGGTGCACCATCCCCCCCCCCCCACCCCAATCGGCTACCGATCATCATCTTGTTTTCTTCTTTTAATTATTCTTGCTTGAATTTGTCTTTAATTATGCTTCACATATAGGCTTATCGACTACTAGGCCTATAGGCCAAACTTGTTCTCTATCTCATCATGCCCGTATGCGATAGCTAGCCTACAGCGCACCCACCAACGTGACCAAGGACGCAATGACGAATCAGCGATTTCCGATTATTTGCTCGTGATAACTGGACAATCTGTTAATCGGTTCATCGGAAGTCACAAATGTTGCTTTGAGTTGATTCAGTTTACTGTAGCTAACCAGTAGTTTGGATCTATTCTACTAACTTGTCAAGTGCCACGCTTGGATCCAGTGAAGGGTTCCAGGAGTCGTCTGCTTTTACAGAACCACACAAAAGGTACTTTGGTAGCACAGATTTGAGATTTGAGATTTTATTCGACTCTTCCGACCCCATTCTGGGGTATGAGAGTACAACACATAAATACAAGATATGGTCATTACAATATTAAAAAAAAATACATGTTTGTGATATATTACAATGATGTATATAAAATAGTCTAAACCTACTAAACATAATATACAGTGATATACAAATTGGCAAGCAAGGTTAACTAATCGTATGAACCATACGACTAAACAATCGTGACATACAACTACAAAATATGTAATAGAGATCGAGTATCACTGGATGCTTAATTTTTCTACCACTACGAGTTACAATATTTTCTTTCTTGACTACAGTACACTCAACTTGTTCAGGCTTCTGCAAACTTGCAAAATATGACATGATCAGCCTCACAAATAATGTCCTAAATGCGAGCATGAAAATAATCTGGACATGTGTAATGAGCAAGGACGTTTAACCAAATAATGAATGCTTAAATATAACTGTCTGTCTTTCCTTTTCAAAGAAGGGGCATACGAAAACATAGTGAAATTCATCACCCGTTTCATGTCTATCACAACAAGGGCACTGAACATCCCTTTCATCAAATGACTGTACAAATCTTCTATTATTAACTGGCAACTTATTTGACCTACATCTAAAACGGCTCAATGAAATTCTATCCCTCTTACTCAACTGGACTAAATACCTTTCAAAGAGACAATTCGTCCTAAAAATTCTATAATTTAAACATACTCTATTTGACCAAACACAGAGACTCCAACCCCAAGCACCTTCTGATCTGGAGATTCTCCCGCCTGAAACCCCTAGCAAACGGGAGACCCAAGTGTTATGTGTGCGAAGCGCGAAGTTCCTAGGGTTATAGATGCTCTCTGGTGCTATCCAAGGCTTATTTTTGCAATATACGATAGCAATAAGTAAGAAATCCTTTCCAACGGGAGACATTGAGCCAGGGCGGGAGAAATTAAATTTCAAACGGGAGAACGGGAGATTTTGCAAAAGTGGGTTTTCGGCGGGAGATCTCCCGTCGAAAACGGGAGAGTTGGAGTCTCTGCAAACATTTGCCATCAAATCCAAAGACAAAGAGAAAAACAAGCAAGCAAACAAGCAAACTTCACTCATCTCCTACCAGTATACTGCTACATACTGCCCATCATTCACACATACCCCCTACAACGAATGGTTTCTTCTCACATTCCTAATCTCTCAGCTCTGTGACCCTTGACCTCAAGCCAATGCACAGCTGACACATGCACAAAGTGTTATCATAGTCCCGTGCGTTGCGAACAGTGCTGGTTGGTTGTTAGACGTTGATAATAAACCAGTGAAACACAGTTGACACCGGGCATCATCACCCGTGTAATCATTTGTTAGAATACGTCGGATTCTCTCTCCAAGGATCAGTTAAAATGTAAGTAATGACTATCTGTATCCAACAAGAGCAGATAAAAAGCTCTGTGTGCTTCTTTGTGTTGCATTTGTAGTGCATGTTTAATAAAATATCGACAAGATCTAACAGGAGTTTTACCTAACAAGTTAGGGGTTCTAGTCTAGCTAGGTCTAGATCTAGTAACGTTAGGTAAAATTTACCTAACGCGAGAGACTGCCAGAGTTGAATTTAAATTAGGGGCCCAGATCTATCTGTAAACGGTGTTAAGCTCTAGATCTACGCCTCTACTCTCTCTAGAACTGCTCTAAGTGAAATTACTTGAAATTTTCTAGCCGATGCAGATGACTAGGCTTAGTTCTACTGCTGTTCTAAAGTACGTTTTCCCAAATTGTGAGTCCACCCTCCGCCTCCACCACCAAGTAGAAGTACAGTACCAGGGCTGCCAACATTTGAAACCAGTTGAGAGTGAGACTCCCATAGGCCAATGCTATAATTTAGGAGTCAAAATGAGTGAGATCAATAGAAATGCATGCAAATGAAATAAAGTTTTAGAGTGAGAAAGGACCAAAATGAGTGATTCTCACTCTCAATGAGTGAGAGTTGGCAGCCCTGCAGTACCAAGTACAATTAGAAACTGAGGCTGTAAAATTAGCTTAGTTTTGGACGTGGCAGAATTTTGACACCTATTAAAGGCTAAAAAGGTCGAACCTTGTTCTTTTTTTCTTTTTCTTTTTTTATCCATAACTTACTAGCAGAGCCCTAAAGCAAACTATAGTATAGATCTAGGCAGAAAAATGTGCCTGTCCGGATCCCGGAGGAGTTTTATAATATTTAAATTCAATTATATATGGTTGAGGGATCACATGAAAATTTGTCATGCTCTTATGATAGAAATTATTCCACAATCGTACCTGAATTTCTCAATAAATATCACGAAAATGCAGAAAAAATCACCTCCCAGATGGTGCAGAATCTCCTGTCAGTCCTGATGATCATGATGATACGACGACGGTGTAGTGCGCTGTCGCCGTTTGTATGTCGGACTTAATTTTATGCGTTCAATTTCTCGGGGTATGTTACGGTCGCGCAGCTGCCCAGGCTATGTAGTTTCATGGGTGAAAGTGTCTGCCCCTCTGCGGCTGTAACGTGCTCTTCGGCTTTCGTAGAATATTATAAACGACTGATCGAGCAAATTAGGAATTCTATTGGCTACGAACAAGACAAGCGCAAGCGAGACGACACGTCTCTAGGCTACAACATCCTTAAAACAGTTAAGCTAAGGT
Organism: Diadema setosum; assembly: GCF_964275005.1. Taxonomy (NCBI): domain Eukaryota; kingdom Metazoa; phylum Echinodermata; class Echinoidea; order Diadematoida; family Diadematidae; genus Diadema; species Diadema setosum. The sequence continues at coordinate 10,446,794 of NC_092706.1, forward strand.
AGGTAAATTACAAGGTAAAAAATTGGAAATTTAGTGAAAAATTTGTTTGAAAAAATAGGAAATTTAGTGAAAAATTTGTTTGAAAAAATAGGAAATTTAGTGAAAAATTTGTTCGAAATCAAAATTTCTTACCTGCTTCCTTCTCATGTTTAGTGGTTGTCAGGTATGTTGATTTCATGGGCGTATCGGCAAATTCTGCACTTAGTCCTATGCGTAATATCGCTTGCTATGTATGCTGTTTCGCTATGCGCGACCATTAAGTCCCTGCGCGAGAGCTAGTACCCTTGCTATACTAGTCTAGAAGTTCCAGTCCTCCGGAGGAGATGTGGATTCCAGGCTAGACAGAGTCCCCACTGATTTTATCCTGGACTAAACCCCAAACCCTCTGCCCTCTAGGAGTCTAACTGCTGACTGCACTGTAGCTGTATGATCAATTTGACAATTATCATCATCAATTAGTAGAATCTAATACACTTTCAATTCACTTCATACTGCAGACCTCTTTTATCATCTAGAATAGTTACATGTACAGATGATGTAGATCTCATTGTCATATTTTGCGAGTTGACTGATATCTGCTGAAGTAAAAGTAAAAAATTTAAATACATATCCTGTATAATGGAAAGAAAAAGAAATGACTCTCTTTTTCTACTAAATAGAAAAGCAAGGCTTATCTCCAAGTTGGAAATCACCCACTGTTCTGTTGAGAAGTGGGAATATATCATACTTGCCAACTCTGCCACATTTGGCGGTAGACTACCGCTTTTGACAGATTTCATTAGCATTCAAGCTAGCGCTGCTCGCATAGGCATCCTGGATTCTACCGCTTTCTCAAATGAAAATGTTGGCAAGTATGATATATTTACGGTACTTCTTTCTCCTTTCATTGCTGCAATGGTTCTTGATTGGGAGCTATAAACTATATCTCTCAAGACTTGTTTGTGAATACAAAGTAATTTGATGAGGATTTACATGATTTAATACAGTGCCATATTGTTGAAATGCTTTCTCCAATGCAAAATTTACTAAAGAAATCTATTTTGCAATTTTTTTGACAGGTGACATCGATTTGACTCGCACCATAGTGGAGAATGCAGAAACGAAGCAGTGTAGCATACTTACTGTGGCTGGTGGGGGGATGGCTTGGTCTCCACCATTTCTACCTCGGACGTGACCGGCAAGCTTTTGTGTGGTGGTGCACCCTAGGGGGATTCTTTGGTCTAGGGTGGCTGCGAGATCTGTTCTGCATACCGCGGTACGTAGAGACGGCCAACGACACTCCCGAATTTGTCAGGTACTACACTGAGCTCCTACGGACGCGGCAGTCGCCGAGATTTAGCGTATCCCGCTTTGCCGGGCAGCTCTTCACGGGATCCTTCTTTGGGTTGCTTGCGACCGTCTCCGTGCCTGATGAAGTGGACGAGCTCTTCCCGCTAATACGACCGTTCATCACTCCAATTGCTGTCGCCATCGGAGTTCACACTGTGGGAAACATTGGACGTGAGGAGGGTCCACTAAAATATGCTATTATTGGAGCATACATTCCTGCATTGCTACTCTATGCAGATCCAACTAATATTGTTTACATAGCCATCCTCAGCGCAGTATTGTTCAGAAGAGGTGTTTCGTATAGGAGGACTCCAGAAAAGTGGAAAAGAGAAGGCCTGTGTAAAAGAGTAGTTATATTGGGGTTAGCAGGTAAATATTTTTTGCTCTTGAAGTCATTGTCAGTGAATCTGTGCAGTTTGACAGAGTCATGTGAGAGATGTTTGTTTGGCATTTATGATTACACAAAAGCTTGATTTCAGCGAACAAGTTTGCACAAGTGTTCTGGAGACTTCATTTTGTGTGCAAAATGATTCTTCAGTGTACCATGTCATGCAAGATCCTAAACTCCTTTAATGGTTTGGATAACACATCACATTGTACAATACAAACATTACTTCTTTTGTTGATTGTCTTTCAGTCTTATTGTGAAAAGCATCTTGTGTAATGTACCCTGTAATTTGCTCATATCCTTTGCAGAAAAATATGTGCCTAAATATTGAAAGCAAAGAAAAGTTAGGAGTATATAACTCATTAGCAGTATAGAACTCATTCCATGCTGTTTATGAAAAGTGCTTCTTATTTCCTGCCATTATTCTTGGAACAAAAGTGGAGCATGTTCTTGAGTGGCATTGGGCTAGTTTTTTATGGAAAAAAAAAAACAGACTCTGAGCTGTATTACCATTTCACACACAATGTTGGGATACATTTTCTTCAACCCTAAAAAAATTGTGACTTTTGCAAAATAGGATATATGACCTTAAAGAGCAAACAGCGATCAGCAAGTAATTTTTTTGTGTTTACCGCAGGTTGCGTCGTGTGCACCGCATGGGGCTCTGCCATCTATTACAACATGAAGGTCACAACCGCCGAGGGTGAGTCGATACGTGTGAAGGATGCCCTCAACCACTTCTTTGAGTCGCCAGCCTGGAAGGACTTCAAGGAGGTGCTGGGCCACGTGGTGAACCTGATTTGGGAGCGGGGCTGGCGAGAGGCCTACAGGGAATTCGTGGAAGCTTTGGATCCAGAGGGGGAGGCCGCCGCATACAAGGTAAACATCTCTTTTGCCCTCTTCATGGGGGATTTGGAGAGAAAATCTGAATGTTTATTATGTAACAAGTGTATGAACGGTCAAACCTGTCTATATTTACCAACCAATGTGTGTTTGTAAAATTCATTGAAAAATTCAAAACAATGGGTGATTTCAAGTTCGGTGCTAGTGCTAGTGCTATCTCAGCACTAGCACCGGCAATAAAACCGAACTTGAAATCACGTCGGTGTTGGGAGTTGACCTAAAAAATTATGACGTATTTCCAGTTGCTGGTGCTGGGCTTGGTGTTGAATGTTGTCTGCTGAACCGAGCTCCGCAGTCTGTGTTAGCGATTTACGTGCTTTTTCCCTATTGACTAACACTAGCCCCTGGGGATTATCATTTTCTTCATTTCAAGTTTGCTGCTGGTGTTATCGTCGCCGTGCGAGACCCGTATTCCCTTCCATAAGAGTCCCACGTTTTACGTGCAAAGTCTATGCTAACGCCATGGTCGTCCACGTAAAGAACGCGAACACTCCAGACATGGCCATAGAAATCTGAGCCTGGGAGCAAAATAAAGATAATTGTGTTTTAAAGGACAAGTTCACCTTCACACACATGTGGATTGAGTGAAGGTAACAATGTTAGTAGAACACATCAGTGAAAGTTTGGGGAAAATCCGACAATCTGTTCAAAAGTTATGAATTTTTAAAATATCTGTGCAGTCACTGCTGGAGGAGAAGACTACTACAGTGTATGATGTCACATGCGTACAACGATATAAGGAAAATAAAAAGAGAATTTCACAAAACTTGACTTTGTGAATAAAGTGCATATGTCCTCAACTTGTTACTGACTTACGTTAGGGGTAATATTATTCTCCCTGACTTCTGAAAGAGAGAAGTCGAGTGTTCTTTTATTATGTGAGAAAAGTGAGAATATCTTGAATTTTCTTTATATAGTTGTACTCATATGACATCACAAGCTATAGTAGTCTTCTCATCCAGCCGTGACTGAGCAGAAACTTCAAAAATTCATAACTTTTGAACGGATTGTGCGATTTTCCTCAAACTCTCATTGATGTGTTCTACAAATATTGCTGCATTCACTCAACCCACATGTCTATGAAGGTGAACTTGTCCTTTAAAGAAGGGTTTAAATTTGTGGCATTTGAATCAGTCTTCCTCGTTACATGTCTAAAACTGAGCAGTCATTGCTACATCTTTTGATATTTGACTTTAAACATGCGCCATCACTTTTTTCGTCGCACAATTCCCGCGGAGCTCGCGGTGCTGTGAATTGAACACCTAGTGCTGGTGATCGATAATTTTGAGTGATAAATGACACATGACTTCATGGATTTCTCAAAAGAAAATGAAAATTGTGAAGAGTTAATTGCTCTAAGTTTTTACCTTCGAAGAGAATATGGGGTATTGATCACTGTATAACATCAGAAGCATCAATATGTTTATTTGTAAAGTTGATGTAACGTGTGATGGACACCAAGCATTTTGAGCTAAAAGGTCTAAAAGAAAAATGAGACGTATAAAACAAAAGGCTTCTATATTGAGAATTTAGGCAATGTTCAACATGCGTGTGTATGGGCGTAAGTGAGCTGCTCAGCGGAGATCTGCACTCTCCAAGTGCTTTTCTAGTTCACTATGACTTCTATTTATGGAATCTATTTGAAGTATGTACTATTTCTACTCTTTTTAAAGCAACAGCCTTCATGTTAAGCAGCATATCATCACAGAAAAAAAAAATGGAGCAAATGTTGTGAATGCTAGGAAATTTTTTAATGGTCAGCAGATGATGAGTTCCTTTCTAAAATGTGCTAAATCCACTTTTAATGAAAAGGAGAAAACTCCCATATTACATGGGGTTTAGATAAAATGTGCCTCAGAAAAGTCTAACTGTAACATAGAATTTTAAAAAATTAATAGTTTTGGGATTTCATGGATTTTAGTACCTTTTGGAACAGACCTTTTATCAAAAAAAGGACAGGAGGTTCCATTGACCTTGACACCTTCCAGGTCCCGCAGCCCCCCCCCCCCCCCGGAAATATTCCATGGCACCTGTTTATGACCCTAACCATATTTCCTTGGTTGTGATTATTGCTATTGTCCATTTACAGACCCTTGAATTGGAGGAGGGTGCCACACAGAAGGAGATCACCCAGCGCTACCGCAAACTCGCCCGCACCTGGCACCCGGACAAGCACACGGGGCCGGGCAAGGAGGCGGCCGCCCAGCAGTTCATGAAGATCCAGGGGGCGTACGAGACGCTGTCCAAGATCCACACCCGCCGCGCCGCCCACAAGAAGGAGCACAGCTTTGAGCAGGAGGAGAGAAGATTCTGAGGAGATGGTCGAGATTGAGGGTAGGGTGGGGGGATTGGAGATGGGAGGAGTTGGTATGGGGTACTTGTTTCTCCGTCCACTATTATGAGATTGATTAACTTGAGTCCATTAGTGAGTCACAATCATGTGGACGAGTTGGAGCCATTTTTGGTGTGTTGCCAAATGAGTAGATGAGGAGGAGTAGGCTTGACAAATGTGGCACTGAGAGACAATTGAAGTACAGTATATGTTTTATTGAAGATTTATAAGATGAGCTTTTTCTGAGGAAAATCTCTTGTCTCCTAAAAATCTTCTTTATATATCTAGATGAAGCAGCCAAACAGAATGCAACTTGATGTATGGAAAATCAGGGAAACTGCCATTAGGCAGGAATTGCTGTAGAAGTGGACATTTTCGCGGTGTTGAAATTTTCACGCATTTCGCACAACTATAGAACCTGGCGCGAAAATAAAAGCATTCAAATATTTTTGCCTGCCATGATATGTTCCAGTGGTTGATGTCTTGATTAAGAATACGCAAAACTCTTCTTACCGGGCCAAGTACGAAAAATTGATCGCACAAAAATATCCACTTTTGCAGTATCTTGTTGTCAGTAAATCATTTTGAATGTCCTGAACTAATCGATGATGCGCAAGATTGGGTGACAGCGACCTCTGATTTCTGAAGACTTTGTGTTTCACCCACAATATGCTGCCAATGAGAAATGTTTCCACAACAAGTATTTTCCTCACTGACAAAATTCATTGATGAGCCTCATCTTGAAATAGGACAAGTTTTGTACTTTGTTCAGATTTAAGGAATCATGAATGTGCAAGTTAAATTTTTACAAAGGATCACTGGAAAAAGAACAAGGAGTTTCTCTGAGAAAGTTTTAGCAGAGGTTTTGAAGCCACAGAGATGGGCAAAGTGGGAGAGCATACATTATATATTTTGTACAAAACAGAAGAAAAAGAAGGTTCCGCATGATAAAGAGATTGCAATACAATCGTGTTTTCCCCGTTGCTGATTTGTGAGTTACGACAAGATTACTTTTCCAAGAAAAGCAATTTGACACACAGGAAATTTGTGGAGAGACGTGTGTATGAAGTCTAGAGCCATGACTATATGAGGGGAAAGGACGCAAGCATGTAATGATAACATAAAATATGAAAGTGGTCATCAATCGGGCGACTTTAAGCGGGACGAGCCTTCGTGGTCTTCTTTAACCCATTGAAGACGTTTTGATGTCAATGGTCGGCACATTCTTTGTAGGTACCGACCCAACTGTGCTTGGGATTACAAATTAGCAGTACTGAGGAGGTTGATAGTGAGTTAAATCCATTGCTGGGCTAACAGTTCTGTCGGTGAGGCGCCGGGGAGGAGGAAATATCATGCTGAGGGAAGTGATTGAGTTCCTGTCTGATTAGATCGATATCATTTGATAGGGGAAGTACGCTGTATATCATTTGACGGTGAACATGCAATCATGGTTTAATGTCCCAAGCAAGTCACATGTTCATCATCAGTCAATCAAGGTGGTTGGGTTTTTTATGTCTGGTGGTTTGATTATTTTTGTGTGAGGAAATGATGAGTCATGTTTGTTTGATGTTTGTTTTGTTTTTGTCTGTCATGTCTAGAAATTATAAGAAAAAAGAGAAAGATCATGTTGTCATTATGCACGCTACTAATTCCGAGCCACCTGATATGCAACTTTGTGTACAATGTATAATTTGATTTTATGCTAAAGAGATAAATTTCATTCGTTTACCATATATCATGACAGTGATCCTGAACTTGAAGTATGGATTGTCTGATTTGCAGTCATTAAGCAGATGTGTATTTGAAATCATTGTACTTTTGGTAAGGGTAGTAGTTTTACCCTTGCCATCGATTCATCACTTGAGAATCAAAGGGTATTTGAATTTAAGGCTTCATAAGTTGTATTTTTTATTTCTTCAGTACAGAAAGAAGGACACACCATATCTCTTTGATGATGTAATCTTGCCAGCACTTTTGATGTACAATGCAGACTCTTTTCATTCCAGACAGAAACGTGTAGAAAGTCAATAGGATTTTAGTTCTGTGGTCCCAAAAGGGTTTGAGGTACAGGGTGTAGGTATCATGACGCATGATTGCATTAAAGTGCACACTTGAGATACAGACTGCAGAGTGATTGTAACAACATGTACATTCTTGCATTTCTGCCATACCCAAATCTGGTAACAATTGCTCCACTTTTATATTTGTCGCAATGATCACAAAATGTGAGTGTGCGAGGCCTTTTCAGCTTTGAGAAAAAAATGGATGTCGCATTGTACTACAGTATTCATCGCATAATCGGGACAGGTTGGGAGTAGCAAACACGGCCCCTTTAAGCGGGGTGCCCGATTTCGCGATGAGCACTCACCATACACTAACGGCATACGACATGTACATTATGTAGTGCACACACACACACACACACACACACACACACACACACACACACACACACATGCATACTGATGTACCACTACTGTACATGTACATGAATACACAACCACGCTACCCCTTGGCGCGACCCTCTAGCTGTCCCTGCATTCTCGCAATGATGTAGAGTAATCGCAACCGGGTTCTTAAATGTCACCTCTCTTCGAACACAAAATATGTGGATTAAAAGCTAGCACTTTCTTAAACATTCGTAGAATTCTTGGACACGTAGGGTGTTCTGTATAAATACATATCCACAACCATGGGAAATGATTACCCAGAACTGATGTGGGAACGTCAATGAAAAATCCTTCAATCATTCAATCATCACGGTTTGATTGTTTACTTGCCGCGATCACTGCACTGTACATGTGTTGTAGCGATCTAGCTCGCCATATATACACATGTACAGAAAAGCGAAGGCGGGCAGCGAGCTGAAATGTACGTGTACTGGATGGACGGAGGTCAAAACACACCAGTCCGAAGCTTGCTCTGTAAGTTTGATGTAAACGACAACTGACAGGGAATCTTTGAAATATTGTTGTGGTATTTTGGTAGATTTTTTGTGTAAAATATCAACAAAATCAAAGATCGCTTGAAGAAAAATTGTCCCGTTTATCAGAGGTCCCGGCCCGATTATCCAGTGAAAATAACGTGCATTGGAAATGTTTCTGGGAAGCGTATGTCATTTAAGCGAGGTTCCCGATTATCAGATGCCCGATTATGCGATGAATACTGTACTTTGATGCATCATTAATATCATACCTGCCAACTGTACAATCTACAGTAATAGGAACACTCCTATTTTCTGGGAAAGAAGCTCCGGTCACTCGTATGTTTGTATTTTTGTCACCACCTGCTATTAGTGATGTACAGGAAATGAAATGGGTGAAAATTCCAAGTTTTTAGTGATTTTTTCCCAGTTCCTTACTTGGCAGGTACATGTATGTAGTAAGATTATTGAACTACATGCAATTACTTTAAAGGTGGGATACTGGAGTATGCGTATTTCAGGGAATAACATGCCCTTCTGTGTGTGTGTGTGCCTGTGTGTGCTTGTGTCTGTGTCTGTGTGTGTGTGTGTGTGTGTGTATGTGTGAGAGAGAAAGAGAAAAATTGTGTATATTTGGGCATGTGTATCTGTATGTGAGTGCATGCAGGTTTGTGATCTTTATTTCAGAGAAGTGATGCAGAATTATTTCATGCTTGATATTACCTCAACTCAAGGATCAAGAAAATTGCTACACTGTAATTTCAAAAAGGAAATCCCAAATGTCCTTGAGGCACCAGCCAAAAAGAGTGCCTCAGTAAAAGGTTGGTAGTCCTGCTTCATTTTTGACCTTCTATCATGACACATGATTACTATTAACCCGTTGAGAACAAGTCCCGAGTATATACTCAGGCAGGTGTGTATGGGAAATGCGTGTTGTAGCAAAATCAGTCCATCCTCGATGGGTTAACAAGGGTATGTTGTAATGCTGTATATTCCATGTACATAACCACAACACTTCCCGAGCCCAGGTGTTGATGCTACTGAAAGTAATTATTTGTGGATAATGTTTTTGATTTTCTGTCAAATGCTTTAAAACTTTCAATGATACTTAAGCATGCATGGGGGGAGTGATATAAAAGAGTTTTTTTTTTTTCTTCTTCTTCTGAATAAAGTCAACATATCAGAGATTTGTGACAATAGATAGAGAAATGTATGGTGTATTAAAGGGACAGAAGACTTGTTATGAAGAACACAGTGTAATTATGCAAATATATGTTTATTAAGTTTGTAGCGGTTACGTTCAATTTCTTTATGACTGAAATTGTGAGCAAGTGCCTTTGAGCACAGTAAGAAATCAAAATCTATCAACTTTCTTTCTGTACAACTATAAAATAAAGCATCAGTTAAGAAATCAAAATCAGGTGACCCGTGTATGTAGTCCTGTAGTCCTTGTGTGTGTGCGCTTGTGTGTGTGCGCATGTCAACGTAATGAATAGAAATTGGAAGGTCAAGACAATGAGAATTAATTACGAATATTTGCCTTGTCATGAATATGTACAAGTGAAAATGCGTCAGAGATGTAGAATACATATTGTGCGAGAAGCATAAGCCCACACACCACACAGAACTGGCCCAAAGCACATACAACACATGAGATCACTCGAAGTAGCAAACACCGCACATGCACACAGATCAGCATTCATGATTGCCCATACATAGTCTGCTTGACTTGGAAAAAAAAAAAACAAACAATTTGTTCTACAACTGTTAAAATCGAACAAAACTGGAGCAAGTTGGTGCCCAACCCTGTAAATCAGTACAAAAGGCAGTGTTGTTTGAGATATAGAGATATTATCATGCTTTATTTGTTCACAGTCCTCATTCGTAAAACCAGATAAATGCAGGCACATTTATACGTACACACTCAGTTTCACATGCTACATTATATATTTTGGGTCATATGTTTCTATTCATCTCTCCTCTTGTGCTGTCGAAGTCTATATCCAGGTCTTTTCAGGTAAAAACTCCTTGAAATACCTAGCAAAATTCAAAGCCACAAAATGAGCAATTTAGTTTTTGTATTCTAGAAGTAAACACACTGGACATCAGGGTTTCTATATTGTTATATATATATACATATAGAGAGAGAGAGAAAGAGAGAGAGAGAAATATATTTCTCTCTGTCTTTTCTCTCCCTCTCTCTCTCCGTCTCACCATCTTTCTCCCTTTTCACAGAATTGTAAAACGTTTAATCTCTTTCTTTTTCTCTGGTCCTGTCTAGTCAAGATTCCCCCGTCTCCACTGTAGATGCAGATTGCATTACCTTGTCTAGTGACAATGACTCCGTCTGGCTTCATGGGGCTAAAATAAAGCGACCACACCCAGAAATACAGTACACAGAGACCATAAGATGAACCTCACTTCATTTTGATCATGTATTTTGCATTGTCATCTTTATTCAATCTCAAATGGCATCATAATTGGTCACAGTCGGCAAAAATTGTTGGCCAATCCTGTCAACCTCGTCTTCCCTGTCTAAGCAGATTTTGCATGAAATCATTTAGCCATGATTCTTAAGAATAAATGAACATGTCTGCATTATGTTGGCAAGATGTAGGCAGATTAGAATCAAAATTAACTTGTGAGCAATACATAAAAAGTATATGCAGCATTTAATACCTCCAGAAGTGACTTCAGAAAAAAAAATAATAATAACAACCATTCATGATCTAATGCCTGATTTGTACTTTGTCTGCTTCGGAACCATAAGGGCCTATGTTCCTTCAAAAACTCCATCGAAAAGGACACAAGTGGATATGAATGATACCTCAATTTGAGTCCACAATTGTTTATACATATCAAGGTGTTGCCAATTTGTACACTGGACATGATTTGGTAAGGATTACTAAAATTGCTTGCATTAGGTGGAACCCTAAAATGCAGTGGGCAATGATGCAACTTGCAGTGAGAGTTAAATTGGCAGTACAGCACGAAAAAGAATCTTGTCCCCCTTTTGCTCTTCTTTTGAGTGATTATTCTTTTTAAGACTTGGTCTTAATCTCTGGGCGGGGTTTACGGGTTATCCTCGCACCCGTGGGCACCTGATCCCTATTGGGCCCACACATCAAGGCTGGCAGAGTCACGGGGTCGCCCGTGGACGCCATGGAATTGCGGGGCACGATGGGGGTTCCCTCAGCTACCTCCAGCTCCGAGGAACTGTCCATCATGCAATTGCCATTGTTCTCCACTGTCAGCTGCTTAGGCTGGTGAGGGAAATTGAAATGAGCATGGAGTTTGATAGAAGTGACAAAAAATTCTAAAAATCCTGCTTTTTCGGATTTGGTCACAATAAGCCAGTTCACAGTTAACAATGGTCTGCGGTGACCTCTTCACCCCAGACTTTTCAAAATAAGGTATAATCTTTTGATTAGTGTACAAGAGCAGTTGACAACATCCAAGCAGAAAGTGGTACCTACATTTTAGTGCAGCATGAATGGATTTTGTAAAGTGCGGTTGAAAAGAATACACATTATAAAATGGGTTCAAGAATGTAGCCAATTGGAAGCGCTGAAATAAGTCACGTGTGCTTGTATTAATTTCTCACTAACGTCCAGATCCACGGCCGACGTCACAATGTTTGCACTAGCAGTGGCACTCAATCAGTTGTTACAAGTGCGTCGCGCGCTACTATACGCGCTGTCAATCCTGTAAACAACTTCTAGTTCGGGCTGCCGGCCGGCCTTTCTTGTGTGCATAACAGTGTGTGGCGTACGTATACTCTTATACGTACTGTGCGGGATTTCCGAGTGCGACGTGTTTGGAACGAACATCTTCGGACATCTTGATCCACAAAGGTACGTGAAAAATGTTGTTAGTTTTCGACCCATTTTATAAAACAAACTCTATCTTGTGCATCATTTGTATATTAACATCTTTGTACCTTCCAAAATGCACCCGCAGTTCATGCATGAATATTCATGACAAAATTTTCATGAAGACCTGTAAACCAGTTTTTTAAATACATCAGTTACAAGTCATTTTCAAGAGAAGGCCTGCAGTGACCATTATGTGTACATGGTCAGATTGTTTTATTTCTGATTTCTTTTTTTTTTTTTTTTATTGGGGCATTATGAAATCTTTCACACCAACGAACACAAAAACAAATGATCACACAAACACTGAAAACCTTACCATAATTTCCTCCAAAACCACCTTTTTTTTAGAAGTAGAAAAAAAAAAACCCTAAAAAAAGAAGGAAACTAGAACCAGCAAGACACTCCAGAGGAAAATGCACCTAAACAGCAATGAATTTCCCCACAACTCCTCTCACATTCAGTGTTTGTGAATCACAAGAAAAGCATCTAGGTTTACCTTCTTGGGTGGCTGCCCGATGCCGCCATTGCTATGGTGAATACCACAGACTCTTCTGGTAGACTTGCTGACGATGATTGGCAGGGGGCGCTCCCAGCGGTAGATATCTTTGCATCTGGTCGGACGAGCGGCATTGGCAAATCTTCCAGACCAATTGGAGAAAACGCAAGAATCAATACTAGTAGTTTGCTAGCTGCAATCTCTTTGGCTTTCTCATTTTGTTTTGCTTTGTTTTTAAACTATAATTATGAAAGATCGACAATCTCAATAACTTATAGTTCAGCACATACTAAACACTACTGAGTTTCCTCTTCTCCCATTTCCTTTCCATCTCATGTTTTCTCTTTTTCATCTAATGCACACTGGCTTTTTTTTTTTGTAACGTTCATAACTTTGAAAATGTAAAAATTCAACTCAAAATACTAAGGTTAATGTTAATCTAATCAAGTCCACTTGCAGTCAATCTACGTGAGGAATACATTTCGGAACTGTAACAACTGTATTTCTTTCTTGTGGTTTGTGACAACAAATATTTCAAAATAGAGAGATGGTGCACACAATGCATACTTAATAAAGCTCAGCGTACAGCACCATATTGTTCATTTTAAAAGCATACTTTTTCTACCACTCCTCTTGGATGAAGAAAGAAGATACTGTATATTGCAAGACAATACTAGTCAGGATCTTGGGAATTTTTTTCTGTGTGGGTTTTTGTGCTTTCTTTTCCAAAGAGCAACAGCCCCCCCCCCCCCCCCCCCCCCCCCCCCCCCGTTCCGTGGCCCTCCTACCAGTGCCGTATAAAGTCTTGACATCTTGCTTTTCGTCTTGTGAGTTTTGAAGCCTGCGATTGGTCAATAGCTGGTCCCGTGAAATACAGGCGCCATGTCATTACCAAATTCAATAACGTGCGTGTAAGCAGAGCTCACATGCACTGCCCATTGTTTATTACATTTCCTGACTACACGCTACTTAGCTTGCCCTTGTGACGTCTGTGCGTACACGCTAGCCCACTGAGCATACCAGCTAACCCCTTGAGTGCACTGTACGCTGAGTAACAACATGACCCCCCATTTAGCAGTTATCCAGACTCTCTTTATATACGGCACTGCCCCTACTAGTTAGGCACGTCTGCCTGCATACCTCTGCTTGGCCAGGTCAATTTCTTGCAGCTTGAAGAGAGATGGGTACAACATCTGAGTCCTCAGCCAGTTCCGATGGCATGTCTCGCTGCACCTCCTCTCATCCCCTTCTTGCCGGGCCCTTCCTAGCAATGGGATGCCCGACTGTCCCTCCATCGTCGGGGCGACGAGGTGCCGCATCCTCTCCCAGCTGGCCTTCTGTGGTGTCACGCATGCCCACGACATCTGCAGGGCACCGTAATTTGTCGTTCCTTGTTTCCTGGTATACACAAATCTATGAGTTAAGCCAGCCACACCCAGACACGATACATTCATATTTGATCTGATTTCATTTCATTTTTACATTCCTTCAACAAACGAAGATGACTAAACAAACATACTTTTACACATAGTGGAAAAAGTGGTATGATTAAAGTGTAACCGTACAAAATTGTAACAGTATACACTAATAGATTTGGAAAACATATACCATGTTTCATAATCACTGAAAGAAAAAAAGCTGGGGGATTGACACAATTCATAATCGCCCCCCCCCCCAAAAAAAAAAAAATAATAATAATAATAATAATAAAAAGCAAGAAACCTCCATTTGAGGCTGGTAAGAACACTTTGGTATCACCACTGCCCTTACTCTGTGTGTTTAGGGAGCTCCAAATCTGGCAGGCAATCTTGACCTTTGCCCCTTGACCCCATGGTGACTGTGTGCAGGAGTCTCCGCCCACTGCTGCCGGGCGTGAACACCACACCCCGAGGGATGCAGTTGATTACGGTGTCCACCTTTCCATCAAGGCAGCAACGGTTGGATGCAGGGGCAGGGGGGAGGTGATGAAAACGAGCCCCACCCTCTGTTACTAGGGAATGGCTCTGCACATCCTGGAGAGCTCTCAGAGCCTCATACTGTTGCCTCCGCTCCTGGATCTCGGGGAGGCGGAAGAAGTCGCGCCAGTTGGCCCTGGGCTGTGGCTGGAAGAGACATCAGGCACAGTTTAGCATGCACAGAAACGGGTACCACATACACTGTACTTTTCTAATTTAACTTCTCTTTTGGACAGTTGAATCACTGCATTTGAGAAATTTTTAAGTACATGGAGAAGGTTTAATATTAATCTTCAGTAACTTTGCTTCATTCAATATCCCCTTGTGAAAAGTTAGATTACAAGAAGATTCAATGTACATTAAACCAAAACAGCATATGCATGCATGTGATCATATGGTAAGCATAAAAAAGCCTGCCAGTGCTGAGCATGCATCGCATTTCAACAGGAAGTGTGCGATTGAAACGGGAAGCAATCTAATGTAAAAGCATTTTGCGATGTATCTTTCTCAACCTCGACAAGAGAACGGTCGTGATTTGGCAAAAAGGTGTATGTCTGAAAAATATCATGTTTTTGGTTTTTACCATTTGGGGGGTTTTCGATGCCGAAATTTTCATGTGACCAACTTTCGTAAGTCATCGATCATTTGTTTCCGAGATACTTGGGGCTATCTCTGTATTATTTTATCAATTTTCCTGCTTTTGATTAGGCAAAAGGGTGTATCTTTACATACACCCTTGACGTACAATGACGTACCAGGATAGAGAACTACATGATTTGGCAAAAGGGTGTATCTCTAGATACACCTCTAACCGTGCACGCTGGGGAGAGCTTAAAGATTTGGCAGATAGGTGTATCTTTAGATACATCCATCTGCCGAATGAATCATGAATTATAGTTGCGAAGTATGATAAGGCAGAAAGGTGTATCTTTTATACTCTGTGTATATTATATACTCTGTTGTTTATACGTGCTGCTGGCATGTATGTGTACCGTTTCACCGGTCGGTGCGGTGGCGGGCCATGCTCCGACCTGACTCAAACTGGCAGCCCGTTGCACTGCAGAAGTTTCTCCTTGTTGCTAGTCGGTGAGTAGATAGAGCCTAATATCTAGAAGTTCAGATCTACGGCGTTTGTCCTAGACTTCTATGGCCACTTCTATGCCATTAGATGCGCAGATTCGTAAAATCTAGCATTTCTGTTGAAATGACAGCTTTTCCGGCAAGTGTGGCTGTGGGATGAGAGTTCTCTACGCTTCAAAATGACAGTGATCCCTGCACTGTCCGTGCTGTGCACTGCATGTAGAAGCCTGTACATAGTTAACTATACACAGCCCAGTCGCTGTACATGGTAATGTACGTTGCGTACATTACCATGTACAGCGACTGGGCTGTGTATAGTTAGGCCTGGCGTGAAAGATTGTGTACCGTGTGGACATGCTGGATATGATGATCAATTCCGGTAAGTTTCATTGCGTACATTTGAATACTGATAGCATCAGATGTAGAGTAAATATTGAAAAGTATACTCGTTGAGTTTGAGGTGACAAAAATGATGTTAAGTATCAAAATTCAAAGCTATCGTAATACGATTACGTCGCTCTCCTAGTGGTTGGTGGTCGCGAGCGTACAGCCCTGTCGCGACGTACCATGTACAGCGACTGGGCTGTGTATGTTAGTACATAGTGTAATGGTGTGCTGTGTGACTGTAAGATCGGCTACCCATTACGCTATGCGTATGGGGCTGTTACCTAACAGACATTTAGTGGCAGTTACACACAAAGGTCTAGAGAAAGATGTGTCCCTGTCTTTGGAAATGATACTTGGATGTACTGCTCAAAGTGCTCAGTGGATGCAAACAGTTAAATGATCCTA
This sequence comes from Diadema setosum, assembly GCF_964275005.1. NCBI lineage: Eukaryota > Metazoa > Echinodermata > Echinoidea > Diadematoida > Diadematidae > Diadema > Diadema setosum. The sequence goes on from NC_092706.1 coordinate 10,462,867, forward strand.
CCTGAATTTTCACATTTATTGAATTTATTGCAAAAATTGGGAGCAGCATGATAACTGCGTTTTTAAGAACAGATACATGATGTGCAAACAACTGCCTCTTTGTTTGCTAAAGCATTCAGTAGAGAAAACAAACGAACCTTTTGTCGAAAAAAAGGGGCACAAAGCTAAAAATATGATGAATCATCTCATTGGAAGTGGAAGTTTTTGAAAAAAAGGGAGGAGAAGGAAGAAGAAAAATTCTTCAGCTGTAATCCTTAACCATGCATATCCATGAGACCATGTTTTGTTAATATTTAGACTCTAGGGTGAGTTGTAATTTGCGCACATTTTTCTATGTTTGATGAACAAGTTGTGCATCCTGATATTTTTCTTTATTGTTATTTTTTAAATCTTTTTGTAATAATGAAGTAAAGATTGTCAAGAGTTAACATTTGATTAGAAATGGTCTCACATACACCCTTCTCCCTACAAAATCTCTGGTATATTTTGTTATTGTTTAATTTGGCAAAAAGGAGTATCTCTATACGTACACCTTTTTGCCAACTTAAATGCACGATTTCTCACGGTGCATGAGAAGATACACCTTTTTGCCAAAATAGCGTGGGTTGCAGTCCCTATAAACGTGATTTGGCAAAAAGGTGTATCTCTATGCATACACCTTTTTGCCAAGTTAAATGCATGATTTCTTACGGTGTATGTGAAGATACACCTTTTTGCCAAAATAGCGTGGGTTGCAGTCCCTGTAAACGTGATTTGGCAAAAAGGTGTATCTCTATACATACACCTTTTTGCCAAGTTAAATGCATGATTTCTTACGGTGTATGTGAAGATACACCTTTTTGCCAAAATAGCGTGGGTCGCAGTCCCTGTAAACGTGATTTGGCAAAAAGGTGTATGTCTCTAAACATGCTAAAAGTGCTAATTCTGAAGTATTCTTTAAAGTTAGATGCAAGAAAATTATCATGAAATGAAATTTGAAGTGTATACTAAATCATGGAATTGAATCCCTGAGCGTTGCACAGTTTAGGTGGCTTCTACGGTCAAGGAAACTGCCAAAACTTTAAAGTCGATTTTCTCGGCTTTGTAGTCGCTGTAAAACGGCAGACATACACCTTTTTGCCAAATCACGACCGAGAAGGTACACTCACTCCTTGTTTGCCATTGCAATGAGAAGAATCTCCTTGCTTTTCAGTATGAGCACTGAGTAGTTCATGCCTCCGCAGGTTAGCCATGGTCAGGTTGGACTTTGGGCGGATGTCCAGGTCACGTGGGTTTGACTTGTTTGTGGGTATCACGCCCTCACCACCTTGCTCAGTGCCAAACAGGGTGTCACTGGTCGCCCCTCTCTGGCCGGTGGATTCCAGTGTCAGGAGCTGGCTGGGTCCCGTCGCCATGCTGTCACCCAGGCCCGAGTCACCCGCCTGCTCGTCAGGACTGCCAAATTTGGGATGCCACGGCGTGGCGTGCCCTTCTGCGATCAGCTGGTCGTATGCCTTCCATTTCTTCCTCTCCAAGCGAACACCAGTTCCCGCTCCACGAGAAGCTGGTCCAGCGGACTCATCTCCACCGGGCACATCGCCTCCCAGTGCTAGGCCTAACTTCTTCTGCCGGTTTGGAGTGACATCAGAATCATGCGACATCTCATCGTTGCTCTCGAGAGCATCCTCCTTGAGGTGGGCGGAGGACTTCTCCTGCTCCCAGGCACTCTGGCTTGTCTCCACCGTGCTGCTGACGGTCGCTTCCACAAGATCTGAAACGGAGTTCAAGACGCTCTTACTCACCGGTCCCTGGTGACAGGGTTGGCGGAAATGATGGAGTCGACCTTGGCATTCCAGGAGCTCCAGCCTGTCATAGTAAGAGTAGAAGCTGGCATGGTAGGGCAGGAGGCACTTCATCTTCCGTCTTTTCCTCTTCATCGCCTTCTCGTACTCCTCGATGTGCCTCCGCATCTTCTCCTTCGCCGCCTTCTCCATCAGGAGCTTCTCCCGTTGCATCGACGCCTCTTTTGCAAGCATCATCGCCTCGTGCTTGTTGAGTTTCCGTTGCCGTGGATGCTGCTCCTCCGAGACAGAGTAATCCTCGCTCGGCTGAGAATCTTCCTCAATCATCCCCTCATCTTCGCTATCATAGTAATCCTCCTCCTCCTCCTCCTCCTCCTCCTCCTCATCTTCCTCCTCATCATCTTCAAACTCCTCCTCCAGAATTTCTTCCTCCAGATCCTCACCTTGCCCCGCCTGCCTGAGGGGTCGATGGGCGAGGGACATTCCACGCTTCTTCTTCTTCTGGATGGGAGCATGAGGTTTGCCCTGTAAAAAAAAAAAAACCACACAAAACAAAAAAACACAAAACAAATTTACATATGAAATATTTTCAGAGCATGACTGTACTTTCCTATGCACACACAAGCATATGCAAATCAAAGAAGGGCACAATCACACCTTTAAATATCTGTGGCTGCACCCTTTCTTTATGTCATATTTAGTAATGTTACTTTATGACTATTTACATTTTCCAGATGGTGAAAATACCATTCTCTGTTCTGATCATTATCTTTACATCTTTTGTATGTTTTTTTTTTTCTTCACACTATATCTTTCTTGACTGACAAAGTTTATATACTTCATTGACACTTCTAACACTACAACTACTTGATGGACGCATCCAAGATTGAGAACAAAATGCCTTGCCAAATATCCTGTCCATCATCAGAGTTTCCATTTTAGCTAATTCATGCCCACATATCTCGAGCAGTGCAATGAATACAGTTCAGACATCATCATCATTCATCGTCCTAATCTCTTCCAAAACAGTCTCTTTTATCTATCTTCTCTGCTTTAACCCCTTGAGGACAGACTGATTTTGCTACAACACGCATTTCCCATAGACACCTGCCCGAGCATACTCGGGACTCGTCCTCAACAGATTAAAGATGATAAACCAGAGGATAAAGTGGCATTGATTACTATGACTACAAGTGGTGAGATATGGCACATTATCTGAATATTTTTTCCTACCCCGTCTAGAGTCGAGTCCAGAAGAGACACACTCTGAAACAGGTGACATTTCGTACACCAAACATCCTATGGTATTCTTTAACTGATCAGCCTTTCACCGAAAATACACTTTCAAAATACACATGAGATGTACGGGTGTATCATATGGCTGCTGACACATAGGCTCTAGTCATTAGTTTCATCTGGTTTTTTATCAACCTGTACCTAAAGTTAAATTTTGAATGATCTGTATAAAATAGAACAAACAAACAAACAAACAAACAAATATGATTACATGGCTTTCCAACAAAAAATTTTTTGATAGAAGAAAGTTCCTTAACTTGCCCTACCAACCCCCTCCCCTCTTTCACCCTAGCCATTCACTCCTCCAAATGGCGGACCTTGTGTTTGTATTCGTAGGGCTGTCGGTCGTGAAACGTGCGCTCCAGCCATTCCTCTACCATCTCCGGGCTGTAGACCCGCTCATGGGGAGGAGAGATCGACGACAGCCGACGCTCCACGACGCTGGTCACGGAAGTCAGGAGCGTGCTCTCGCCGCGCTGCCTCTCCTGCCGGCATCGCCGGGATAAGTCCGCTAGTGGATCCTGCATGAGACCAAAACGGCTTATTGATGCTTTGTTGTCCCTGTTTCCAATTATACATACATTTCACACTGTAGCTCAATTGAATTCACCAGAATTACCCAGTCTACAGGCCTTTAATAATGGGGTCTGAATCACAAGACAAATAACTTTGTCTGTGGAGCACCATGGCTTGCAATATAATGACACTACAATGACTGCGACACTGCATTGCTTTGGTAGTTACCATTGAGTGCAGTGTTACGATCAATTGCAAAGGTATGCAATGGAGCCCTGTAGTTCAATTCATGTATTACTCTACTTGCAGAAAATGAAAATATGTTGACCTTTACTTTCATTTTGTAATAGCATCAAGGAAGACAGCAAACAGCATCTATGAGGGCAAACTTTGACAGATTAACAAATTTAGAGCTCACATGTACAGGTGTAAATAAATGTGCAAGGCCAAGGAATTTCACTTGTATAGGACTTTTTCCTTTATGGCCAACATCCTTGGATTTGGCATACCTTGGTAGGTATTACCCTAGAGTGTAAACATTACCCTCAAGTTCAAGAATCTTGAATTTGGCATAGGCATTTATAGTGTGATCTTTAAAGGCACTGTTTACCATTGGGAGCAGTGATTTAAAAAAATGTTCAAGATATCACTTTTGATGCATACATGTATGTGTAGGTCAGCAGTATCACAAAACATCCTACCATATATTTAAAACATTTTGCAATAAAGCCTGAAGTATGAGGAGAAATCACTATTTTTCCCGACAAAGGAATAACTGCAGACGGTTAAGTCTAGAAACATTTTTTGTTATAACTATTGTTCAAATTGTGTATATTTGACAATACTTTTTGTTTCATCTGCAAATAGTAAATAATGCCTTTAACCTCAAGGTCTACAATCTTGAATTTGGCATGGCATGGCATGACCCTATGGGGTGACCTTTAACCTCCAGGTCTACAATCTTGAATTTGGCATAGGTATTTCCCTAGAGTGTGATCTTTACCCTCGGGGCAAAAAAATATTGAATTTGGTATAAGCATTATATAGGAGTTTGACCTTTATCTTCAAGGTCAAGCATCTTGAATATGACATGGGCATTACCCTAGTGTGTGACCTTTACCCTCAAGGTCTATAATCTTGAATTTGGCATGGCATGACCCTATAGTGTGACCTTTACCCTCAAGGTCAATCCCTTGAATTTGGCATAGGCATTGCTCTGGAGTGTGATCTTTACCCTCAAGAACAACCCTTGAATTTGTCAAAGGAGTATGACCTTGAAGACAATACCTCCTGACAGAGGCACAATCCTTCGCCTTAGAATGTGACCTTTAACCTTGTGACCTAACACCTGCTTGTAATCCAGATAATACTCCCACTTTGTAGACCTGAGGGCCCTCTTGCATAAAAGCTGAGATCAAACGTAAGCTACAAAATCAAACATAAGTCTCTGAATACTCAATTCTGATTGGCTGATACCAAATTTACATTTGATATCCTGATTTATGTTTGATTGCATTTTCTTTTTTTTTTCTGCAACATCCCAGGGTGGTATTCTGAAAATCTTCCTAAGTTTCTTCCTGAAGTGCCTAGGAAAGACAGAATTGGTATTCTGAAATTTCTTCCTAGGCACTTCTTAATGCAAATTAAGCCATCCTTATTCCCGCCCACGTCCTTTCTTAAGCCAATACAAAATGCCGTATCATAAGGAACCAACAAATGACAATCGCATATTACAATGACGTAGGGTCAAATACACGTGTGCGCGGCATGTCCCCTTTCTCACGCTCATTTCGCGTTTTAAAGTACATGTGCGCGCAGTGACTGACAAGCGCGCCTATCACGATGCTTGCAGTTTGCTATTCTTAGCAACGTACTTAGGACAGGGGTGGAGCTTTCCTACATATTTTCCTAAAATTCTTTCCTAAGTGCATTCTAGAATACCAACTTCTTCCTAAGTCAGAAATTTGCATACTCCCACCCCTTTCCTAAGTTTCTTCCTAAGTCTAGGAAAAAACTTAGGAACAGACTTAGGAAGAAACTTAGGAAGATTTTCAGAATACCACTTAGGAAAACATCCTGACTTAGGAAGAAATTTCTTCCTAGGAAGGATTTTTTCAGAATACCACCCCTAGTCTCTAACCTCTCGGTGTCCAGACAGAATGCCAATGCTGGACAGGTATTTTTCCATGGCTTCCTTGGTGGAGATCCCAGCGAGCTTGTCCAGCGCCTCTGCAGCCTCCTGTTGAACAGATGCCTGCAAAAGTAGGGAGGAAATAAAAACCCACAACACATGTACACGTATATATGTTGTATCATGTATAGGTGGACACACCTTCTCAGTATGTTAGTGTTCATACTTGATTATCATTAAAGGGAAGGCGTGGCATCTTTCAACCAGCGGGATACAAGATGGAGAAGAAACTGATGTTAAACATATGCATTCCTGGAGCAAAGGGTGTCAAAATCTGAAAACAAATATGGTCTCTCTGAATATTTATTTAACAGACCTCTAATAGCTTTGTACTGTATGTCTGTCTGTCTGACTGTCTGTCTGTCAGTCTGTTTCCCTTTCTTTCCAGTACTGTGCAATCTACTTACTAGCAAAGATAGTAGAGATAATAAGATACGAAGGCGCGCGATAACAATGGACATAAAATGGCTACCCTACATGACGATACAAAAGAGAGCTAAGTACAAACTCAGTACACCTAGGAACATCATTCATTTCCAAAGGTAGTGGTATCTTTATTATCTTAAAAAGATTTAAAAATTATAGTCGTAGCTTTTTTTCGATTAAGGGGATTATTTTGAAGAACGAGATTTTAGAGTAATAAGGATTATTTCGTGGAGGTAAAAATTTGGCAACAACATGATCTCACAATCAAAAACGCTTGATAAACAACAACAACATCTGCAAAGACAGCGCGTCTCAGGCAAAGACACACATCACCTGAGACGCGCTGTCCCTGAAGCCGCTGCTGTTGTTTATCAAGCGTCAAGGCAGCGCGTCTCAGGTGATGTGCGTATGCGCTTGAAGACCGCACGCTGTCCATTTGTTTTGTACAGGATTAGCGCGCACTTTCGTGTCTTATTAGTTAAGCGTCTTTGCTTACTAGCTAGTCATGAATTAGTTGATCATTTTATATCCTCCTATCAATCCATCTATGCATTTATCTACAAGTGTCCATCTATCTGTCTCTCCTTTTATCTGTCTATCTATCTATCTATCTATCTATCTATCTATCAATCTATCTATCTATCTATCTATCTATCTATCTATCTATCTATCTATCTATCTATCTATCTATCTATATCTATCTATCTATCTATCTATCTATCTATCTATCTATCTATCTATCTATCTATCTGTCTGTCTATCTATCTATCTATCTATCTATCTATCTATCTATCTATCTATCTATCTATCTATCTATCTATCTATCTATCTATCCACGTGTATGTATCTACATATATCTAATCTAGCTATCTATAAACGTAATTTTTCATCATCACTATAATGTGAAAAGACAAGAAAATATTTTTTCCATGACCACCCATTCATCAATCGGCCTACAATAAAGTCTCCATGAGAAGTAAGTCGCAGTCCACATGATTTTTTTTTTTTCTGTTTTCTTTAACTTATTCTCACAGGCAGTCTAGTAATCTGCACATTTCTGATGTAGAAATAATATATCTAGCAGTTTACCTTTAATGGACTTTGAGAAACTGCAACAAAAATCCACAATCTGTAGATGAAGTAGCCACATGGGTGCCAATCTAAAAGTTGCAACATAGACCAAACCCTAAAACTTGCAACATAGACACAATCCTAAAAGCTGTAACATAGCTGCAACTCTACAAGCTGCAAACACAGATGCAACCCCAGCAGCTGCATCTGCACAGTGTGCTTACATCTTCGTCTGTCATAGAGTTGAGCACCGCCAGCACGACGAAGGGCCTGTTGTCATGAAGATTTGCCAGGGTCTTGATGGCGTTCAGCCGTGTAATGAACAGACTGCTCTTCAGGTCCCGCAGGAACTTGCGGATGATGGAGTCCAGCAGGTTTTCGCTGAGCCCGACAATACTTCAGGAAGGGAGGAATGAAACATTAATGAGGTATGGTGCACAGACCAATTAAGTGATACAATAGAATCATCCAACCAAAGATAATCATGGGAAGGTACACAAAAATCAATGAATATATTTTAGCACAATATGTAACTTTTATGAAATAGTATTAAAGTAGATGTCACGGAATAGATATAAAGTGACAGATGAGAAAGACAAGTAATTGTAAGAAGAGAAAATATAACTACAAATATACTATGTGGAATACTGTCACAAAGTGGTGTCATACATTCATACGCCCGCACACGCACACAATATATGTAAAGTCATACAAAGCTAAAGCATTTCCCTGATTAATCTATTGTGCTCTTCCAACTACATAATTACACTGAGTGGATATACTATAAAACTCAGTGTAATGCAACCAAGAAGCAATTATTTTAACCCTAACTAGGCCGGGGGGGGGGGGCCTCGGAGGCCCCCCCCCCCTCGACGTTTCGCGCGATGTATCGCTATCGCGAGAAGCTATCGCCGCGACGTTTCATGACTTTTTTCTTTCGAGTCTCCTGCATCTTTTGACACCAAATTTGCGATGCCCGGGTGTGCGGTTCCGAAGTTGCGCATAAATATGCACGTGCATGTCAGACCAAAAATTGCTCAAAAACATGAATTTGTGTACAATTTCAATGCAAACTGTGTTTCCAGGCAAATTTCATAAAAGCATGATTATTTTGGGGTTTTATTGATTAAAATCAATTAATAACGCATTTTCTTGTTCGGAACAATGTCATGGACAAATTTCATCGAAAAAACAATGAAAAACATAAAGTCGAAAAAACAGAGAAATACATAAGAAATTCAAAAAACAATAAAATACTTAGGAAATTTTTTCTGATTGCGCAATTTTTTTCTCTTACATTTGCTGAGGACACTAAAAAGACTATTTGCACAAAAAATGTGCCTGTTTTGAGCTTTATTTAGTGATTTATACCAAATTGTCTGATTTCATGCATCATTATGCATAAATTAGCATAATTTAGTGTAAATGATAATTTTTGAAAAAATTAACTTCATGGCACTTTAGATTACATCATAGGCAATGCGTGTGCCAATTTTCGTCGCGATCACGCGGTCGACGGCCGAGATCCGGAGGGGGGCCTGGGAGCCCCCCCCCCCCCGGCTCTATCATCTACCTGAATAGCCCGGCCTAGTTAGGGTTAAGTTTGTAGTATTCAGTTGATCAATGGTTCTAGCGCAACATGAGCATGTATGTCTATGATTTTCTATCATGGTTACAACTAAAACACTGAAGTATCAGTGCTTATTTAGGTCAATGAAGGGCAATTTGTCAATCAGTTGCAATGTGTTTTGCATAATGAAAATTGTAGTTAGGGCAAAACGCAAACTTGAGAATATGTATCAAATGCCTCAGTGATGATCATACACCTAAAGGTCAAGAGGTCACGGAGATAAATACTCACTCATTCAATTCGATCAACGCTGAGCAGATGAATTTGTAGAGCTCGTCCGACGCGTTGTCTAGCAGATTCACTGCAACACAACATACCATCGAGCAATAAGCGAGAAGACGTAAATGTAAACTTCCATACAAGGACCACTTTAAGTGCAACCACCAGTACCCATCATTCACAACTGACACTACGGAACTTTGTCACAAAAAGATTTGGAATCTATTTATCACATCAAATGCCCACTAGCAAATACAATGTTCTCTCCAGTGTGTTGGAGGGATCCAGAAGCTAATCTCTGTTTGCAGAGTGCTTGAGCCTGTAGGCAAAGCATGTGAGATAACACTCTTGGTGATTGCATACCTCACAGCTTGTACGACATTGATGAGCCTGCATGTTCAAGTGGGCTTGTCGATTTAATCCAAGAGCAAACAAAATAGGACGGACAATGGAGTCAATTTAGTGGAGTACCCGACTATCATTGGTGAGCAGTGCCTGATTTAGCGGAGAGTACTGTATTTTCTCTGTATCGTTCTACACATGTGACATCACCAGCTGTAGTAGTCTTCTCATCCACAGATGGCGGCACTGAAACTTTAAAAATTCATAACTTTTGAACGGATTGTTCAATTTTCCTCAAATTTTTACCAAAGTGTTCTATTGAAATTGCTGCATTCTCTCAATCCTTATGTATATGAAGGTGAACTTGTCATTTAAAGTGTGTTCCTTGCTGGGGTATTGATAAGGACAGGAGCCCTCTTGGAGAGCAGTCCCAACACTGAAGTCTACTCTAGGTTTAAACAAACACCAACTTGTCATTTTTATCATCCCCTCTCACTATCATTAACTTCCCACCCTACCCCTTCCCTTTAAAAGCATCACAGCCTTGTTTCATTAAGTCGCTCGTAAAGTTACGCACAACTTTAATACGAACGACTTACATATTATGGCAAGCCAAGTGGGTTTCCTAGTCAATGTTAATTTCAATAGCTAAAGTTGAAATTTGCCGATAATGATTATTCTTACATCTTAACTAACATTTGAAAGTGTATTTCTGCCCCAATGTACATGTAGATGAAATATTGACATGCAGTCATACACCATTGTACTTTGTTAAAACGTACGGAAAAAGAAAAATGGGCACACATATTGGCAGTCCATATTCCAGTCGTTTGTAGAGTCATGCGTAACTTTACGAACAGCTTTATGAAACAGGGCCCAGGAGTGGACTTACACAATGTCTTGACCGTGGTCAGCACGTCCATCTTCAGCCCCTTGGGATACCAGTACATGCTGGTGATGCGGTTGAGAAGGCGGTCCAGCGGCCCTTTTTCCTCCTCTTCATCCTCCGCTGCATCATCGTCCCCGCTCCCCTCCTTCTCCCCCTGGATGTCATCCAGGACATCGACCTGAGAAACATTGAGCATAACATTAAGCACTGGGGGCATTGTTAAGTGATACTCATGAAGAGCCAAAAACCAGTTTGGGAAAGATTTTAATCATCGTGCTATCATCATTACTTTTCTTTTAATGTTTCTAGGAGGATCTTCAACTACACTGTACATGTTTATATTAAGATGCCTCCCTTCATCTCACTGGAAGAGCAGAACAATATGTCTGGCAGACAAGAACTTAAAAGAGTGGTGGTGTAGTTTTGGTTAGGAGAGGGATTCAGGTTTTCTACTTTTTCTGAGGGAAACTGAGAAACCTCTCATGAAATACATGTATGAAAGAGCACGCAATTCTATGAGGAATTCAAAGTTTACGTGATGAAAATAGGTTTTGAAATGGCTGAGATCTCCAGAAACGAAAGTAATCCTGTTTTGATCCCTCCACAAATCATCCATTATGTTGTTATTTCCTTTCTTTGTAATTCACTTTGTGTTTGTTGAAACACCTTTTGGTGAATATGGTATCTTATGTGTATTGTTCTTTTAGTTTGTATATTCCAATTGATGTTTATTATATCACATTTTATGTATCCTTTGTATCCTTTTAATGATTATGTGGAAATAAAGTTGAATTGAATAAAGTTGAATTGAAAAAGTTAGAACTCTCCTTTTATCAGGACGACTCTGGTTTGATACTTTGTTTTTGGATATTTCAGCCAATTTCAAAACCAAGTTTCAACGAATAAACTTTGAATTCTTCTCAGAATTGCAAGCTCTTTAATATTTCATAAATGGTTTCTAATTATTTCACAAAAACTTAGTCTGAATTCCCCCATCTAAACCAGAACTATACCATCCTTTTATAAGGGAATTCAGGACCAGATAAAATTCAGACTGATAAGAAAAAGTAGAATTTCATGTTGAAGTGCTCACAAAAGTGAATATTTAGTCTAAATTTTATCAAAGATTACAAAAGTTTTGATAATTTTCACAAAAATACCAAACAAATGTCAGATTATCATGTAGGATTCCTAAGTTGTTGTTGTTGTTTTATCGAAAGAAAGAAGAGAGAGAAAAATGGGGCCCTATACAAATAATTTGCCCCAGACAGCACTTAACATAAAACAGACATTATAATCTTAGAAAAATACAAACAAGATTATTAAATATATATGTGGATTCCTAAGTGGATGACACAGTTAATGCCTTCAGACTATACACCAACGAGAACAATACCATTCGAAGTATCAAAAGCTTTCGAGACGACAGTGCTTACTTTCCCGTATCTTTTCCGCTTTGATTGCTCCGTGTTGATACCTCTGCCTTTTCTTCTCTTCTTCTTTGAGAGCATCTGGGGGAAAAAAAAGACAAAACAGGTCAGAACAAAATCTAGTTTATATTTCAAGGGTTAGAGAATACATTGATTATCTCAGCTACATGAAATACACAGTAGGCAGTATGTACACACTTGTGAAAATACATGTGAAAAAGGTGATTACAGGAGAAGCACACATTTCAGCGCTGGTGGCACATTGAGTTTTTGGTTGTTAGATGCTCCAGCTGTCCACTGCAAATCATGCAAACACAATGTTGAGTATAAACATTCAACGCATTTGTGTTTACTTCTGTATTTGTTCTCATGTCTGATCTTCATCTGTGAAGAATGTTTGATAAATCCAGAATCCTTCTGTGAAACCTACCGTCCTCTCCCTTTCTTCGCTCATCCCCGGGTGAGATATGACAAGCCTTCCAACCGTCTCTGAAATGTAACAAATGGGAGCAGCGGTTAATAAATATCTTTATTTGCTTTTTCCTCATTTTATTGCTTGATGTATGATATCATCCACAAGAAGTCAAATGAGGAAACATTGATGTTCCAGGATGTGAGTAATGCTGAGTAGCATAGGATTACCCCACCCAAAAAAAAAAGAGATAACAATAATAAAAATGGTCAGTCTTAATTTCTGTCACTGGTATACAATCGTGCATGAGAGAAACGTCAAGTATCAAAAATAAAAGGTCATATCGTATTCAAACACACAAGGTGTTTTGATAGCATTGCTATCAGACTACTCATTAACTTCAAGTCTCATCTTGATTATGATATATGATTTTGATTGACAAACATCACCTAGTCAAAATACTTACCTTTTTCAGACATCACATCTCACAAAATTTCTTGTTATTCTTTTCAGCTTAAGTTGGTTAATTCTGTTAAAAAGTAATTCTGGATGCAAAATCAGCCGTGATATCATACTCCTTACATTTCATTATAAGGCTGATAAGACACAAAGATGAATAGATAAAGTAAGTCTTACAGATGAATAGATAGATATATACATCAACTGATAAAGATAGACATATAAATAAATAGGTACAGATTGAGACATATAAATGAATACGTAGAGAAAGGTATACAAATGAATAGATAGAGACATAAGGGAATAAATTAGTGGTAGATGTAAAGATATAATAGACGGATTGATAGATAGATAGATAGATAGATAGATAGATAGATAGATAGATAGATAGATAGATAGATACATGTAGATAGATAGACAAACAGACAAATAGATAAATTAACAGAGAGAAAGGGGATGACACATAGAGAGTGACGTAGATCAAGGACATTTTGCAAGAATTGTGGGGAAAAAGACGAGGAGAAGGGAGGGAAAAAAAAGAAATACATCACTTCAGTAATCACAAGAGTTATCTCACTAGATACTCACTTAGGCTCAGCTTCCTGATCTTGCCGTGATTCACCTCTGCCTCCTCCTTCTCCGCTGCTGCAACACCCGGTTGTTTGGCAACCCGTTTCTCCGCGGCAAGGTTGGCCGACGCCTGAGGGCTGGGCGTGGTGACGGGTGTTTCCGCGGCCGCCGTGCTCTCTTCGGATGAGGCCCAAGTGAATGGTTCGTGGCTCTCCTGACAGAGACAAGCAAAGCCAGGTGAAGCTACATTAAAGGACAAGTTCACCTTCATAAACATAAGGATTGAGAGAATGCAGCAATATTAGAAGAACACATCAGTGAAAGTTTGAGGAAAATTGGACAATCGATGCAAAAGTTATGAATTTTTAAAATTTTTGTGTTGGAACCGCTGGATGAGGAGACTACTAAGGCTCGTGATGTCATATGAGTACAACAGTATAAAGAAAATGTAAAGAAAATTAAACATATTTTCACTTTTTTCGCATAATAAAAGAGCACTAGACTTGCCTCTTTCTAAAGGCAGTGGGAATAATATTGCCCATAACATATGTCAGTAACGAGTCAAGGGAATGTGTACTTTTTTCAAAAGATGAAATTTTGTGAGATTCTCTTTATATTTTCCTTATATTGTTGTACGCATGTGACATCATACACTGCAGTAGTCTTCTCATCCAACGGGGACTGCACAAAAACTTCAAAAATTCATAACTTTTGAACGGATTGTCCGATTTTCCTCAAACTTTCAATGATGTGTTCAACTAATATTGCTACATTCTCTCAATCCTTATGTTAATGAAGGTGAACTTGTCCTATAAAGTTGTTCCAGTCATTACGTGAGCACTGTATGACATCAATTCAGGGGAGATGCCGACCCCTCGTGGGTCGCCCCAGATGAATAGCAGTAGTCAGTCAAACACTATAGACTGTCAACATGGTGCCACACAAGAGGGGAGAGAGTCGATACAGTCGGTGCAGATATTTTCAGATGTAGTACGGTAGCAGAAAATTTTTACTGGCTATTTCACTGGATTTCATTAGTGACAGTCATATCATATACATCATAAGAGTCTGTTCTTCGCCCTACACGAAAAAGGTCATTTGTGTGGGTATACTCAGCCTAATTTCAAGGTGCCTATCGTGTCATTACCCTTTGGGGAAAAAACAAGATTATAATTTAAACTGAGAGTGTTGAGTTTAATAAGCACTTTCCATGCCCAAGCTGATGAAAGCAATGATGCACCTCAGAAGCTAGAGAAGCTTCATATATTGGCCCTACCAATGCTATTATTAAGACAGCGATACTATTCCAAAATGATCTACTCCTCGACAAAATTACTTTAATTATGGGTGTGGTGGTATATACGTTTCCTTGCTTTGTTTCCCCTTTGGTTTTATAGGTTTCCCAGAAAGGGGCATCTTTATACTCTAAGCTTAATGGTGACTTAAGGAGACTTAGATGGAAAAGACCGAAAAAAGATTTTTTCCCCATGAGCGACTCACATATTCAGTGTCCTCAGATCGCTGTGCAGCAACTGGTAGATCACCTGTTGGAACCTGTTTGAGCACAAATTGAAAGTATGCTGAAGGTTATGCACGTATCTTGCCAAAAGAATCAAGCTGTCTGTCCATCTTGGAACTCTAGATACTAATGACCATCTGTGAGGAAATTCTATCCAAATAACCAGCGAGGAATGCACTTGTAGTGAAATGCTCTGAATGTTTTATCACAAACAAAAAAGTAAATGACACAAAGACAATAAGAGAAAAAAGAGCAGTGTATCCTATGTAAATGATGGTTTTCTTGACACAATGTTATTATGCATATCTCCGCCGTTTTCCAATCCAATGTTTATATTTCTCTCTTTTTTTACAGAGAAATATTTCAGGATATTGTCATATGCAATGCTATGGCGTACATAATTGTATTATGATTATATGCAAGGTGCATCTCCAATGTTGTCTCAACACAATGCCACAATGCGTATCACCACATTTCTTCTCATAAAATGTTTATATATTTCTCTTTTAACATAAATAAATATCATATCATAGTTACCAGTATGAATAATGTAATGATAGCTGCACAACTGCAATATCATTGTATACAATACACATTTCTAGAATCATCTTAAATACAATGTATGATATTCCTGTCAACAGGCAAAGCAAGAGAGGATTTGAATAAAAACTTTGGAAAACAATTGTCACAGAGGAAAAAAAAAAAAGATCTCTACTCACGCTCCGTGGTCGCCATTCTTCTGGTGGAGGGGGTGGGGTAGGAGGCTTGGGTGGCTGGACCAGCATCCTGATGACAGAATTTGGGATGTAACCTTTGGCACACACAAAAAAAAAAACAACAAACAGATGGCTTGTGTAAACTCAACAAGAGAGTAAACTCTCACAAGCTTTAGGAGAGAAAACATCTTCAAAGCTTTTAAGTTTCCCTATCAAGCAGACAAAATTTTACAAAGTCTGGTGTCTCTCTCATATATACAGTATCTCATTATATCACAGATAAAAACAAAGGAATATAAAAAAAAACGAATGGGACCTGTAAAATCACCTCATTATATCAGGTATCTCGCAATCTCTGACATCTTTATAAAGAGGTTCATCTGCACATAAGAATTTATTTGAATTCAGAATTTCTGGTGATGCCCCTACACAGGTTTAGCAGAATAAAGATGAAAGGCACGAAACTCACCGTCGGGAGCTACCAAGAGCTGGATAATCTTCTCCTTCTCCATCATCTCCTCCTCCTCCTCCTCCTCCTCCTCGTTTGGTCCAGCATCAGAAACCATCTCCTCCCCTTCTTTCTCTTCTTCTTCCACTTTTCTTTCGACCACGCCCTCACCGTCCCCTCCCACGTTCTGTCCATCTCCACCCTTCCGACTCTCCCCCGCCACCGATTTTTCCTTCTCCATCTCGGGTTTCTCTGTCTCCTTCTTTTCCTTCTTGTGCTGGTTCTTCTCTCTCTGGATGTGCGCTTGTGAGCTTGTTACGTTGCTAGCTGCATCCCCATTCTTAGCCGGAGCTCTGATTTGTTGGGTTGATGCCAGCTTTGAAATGTGCCTACCAACTGGAGTTTAAAAGAAAAAAACAAACAAACAATCATAGATGCTGATGACCATGCTTTTGACGATTCCAAGACACAAAACATCACCGCTACTTGTCTGACATAAGAGAACGAAAAACAAGAGAGTATAAGTGAAGGAAGATCATACTGCTTAAACCTTTCCTGTGCCACAGACTTTTGACAATGGGTACAGTACTGTGAAGTTTTCTGTGTCAATCGGCACTAAAAGTACACTAAAGTTTACCACGGCAACAATATGCACACTAGAGATGATTATAAAAACATATCGTCGCTGGGGCAACAAGACCTCGTATCTACAAAATGTCAAATGTTCAGGAGATCAAAAAAACATAGCGGCCAAAGCACTGTAGCGAATGGGATAGCATTTCCTTTGACATGCCGTGGTGGCTTCATGTTTGGGGTAAGACAGTTAGGATTTGGACAGGACATCACTTAACTAATTATCTGACCATTAATCCAAAAAAAAGTCATATTCACCAAAATTGCAGATACAAGGTCTTGTCACCCCAGCGACGATATGTCTTTGTGATGCTGAAAGAAAGACTACACATTACATTTTTGTCTGATGTCTTATTTTGGTTCTGATGTGTCAAATGATATACCTGTACTTCTTCACTCATCTTTTGTGATGTGGCCAACATTATTCCTAGCAATTCACCATACAGAAATCTACATTAATTGCAATGGGCGAAAAGCACGCAAGATGACGAACTTGGGATTGTAAATTCAGGCATGTCTACAATGGCAAAAACACACATTTAAAATTTTGGTTTAGCTTCCAACATTGATTAGTAATGTCCTGCTTGTTTCTGCTTGTGCCTGCCAAGGCCATCATGCTGTCATTCCAATCACAAAGACCTATGTAGATCATCCTTTTCATTTCATCAGCTGGGTTTAACTTCCAGTGGTTAGTTGTGGACTTTCAACTTCTTGCTGAGTATAACTGCAAAAGCTTTCATATTTCAATGCTACAAAATGTAATTTCCAAGCATTCAAATGTTTCAAGATCTTCCTTCTATAGTGCTGTGTAAAGTTTCATCCATGTGTCAACATCCTGCGATAATCTGAACGAGTGTTATCTCTTGAAATCATCAGAAGCATGTGGGACTCATACCAAAGCTAAACAAAAGCTGGCATTCAATTATCTGCATATCTTGCTTTATATTCCATACCCAAGCTCTCTGCAGTGACCTCCGTGCCTGCCTCCGACATATGTCTGCTGCCCTCTTTGTTGGCCGAGCCGGGAATGGGGATCCCCAGGATCTGCTTCCTCAGCTGCGGCAGTTTGCTCTTCACGTGCTGCCGTAGCAACAGGTCCGTGGGATAGGTTGGGAGGGATAGCAGGTCAAACCTATGGATGGCAAAAGTGGTAGATGAATCAAGGAGCAAAACAGATGAAGATTTAGGATCACTGGGTTATCTCGCTCTCTCGTTTTTCAAGATGAACACTCCTTAAACATAATCACGGTTAAAAAGTCAACCGCAATGTATGGATGGGAAAGATCACTTTCACAAATTACACCTGCCAAGCTTACAGAGTTGACTGGTCCCATGGATTCAATTTCTTTCCTTAGAATTTTTTTCTGCTTCCATCAGCTGTATGGCCGGTCAATTATCAGCTGTTTGGCTTGACACATCCCTGCTATGAAAAAGCACTACAAAGGATTTAACATTTTACACTGGCCAGGGGGGTGTTTCATCAAGTTAGTCAGTGCTAACAAGTTGTCAGTCTCTGACAATCACCTCAGTAACAGTCAGTGACCAGAGCATCTCAGCCAATCAAAACCAAGGATTTTGCTAAAATTGTCAGAGACTTACAACTTGTCAGCACTGACTAAATTGATGAAACACTCCCCTGGATCCCAGTGCAACATTTCATACTCTCTAAGCTTACCACAGGGGAAGATCAGGGTTGAATGGGAACGGCTCTTCCACGATCTCGTCTTGGAATTCCATCTCCAGAAGGTCCTTCATGTAGGACAAGGGGAGGTAGGACGCAATGCTGACATAGCTGTGTCAGGAAAACCGCAAAAAAGAATTTTTTTTTTTTTTTTAAAGGATAACTGCAATGCAATTTCAGTTAAAACAAATGACCTAAACGATGAAATGTCTGGATATGAGAAACACAATTAATACAGTAAATTTATGACAGCGTTTAATGACAAAGATGATGGGTATAATGATAGTTGGGAAAGTATGACAATAGTAATAACAATAATGATTACAGAACAGGTATTACAGAATGCAATGATAATGACAATATCATCAACAGCAATAAAAATATGACTATAGCAATGACAGAGAACGGTTTTTGTATTTGTTGTTCTTGTTCTTGTTGTGCACATTACAAAATGTGATTCAAATACAATTCAAATGACAGAGACAGAAAAACTGTATCAAGTATGGTAACATCAATAACAATAATGATTACAGAACCGGTAAGAATGTAATAATAGTGATGACAACATTATCAACAGCGAGAAGAAAAGAATAATATCAGCAAAAAAAGACAATTTTCGTTGTCTTTGTTGTTGTTTCCTTACGAAATATGATTCTGGAAGCCCACGAGGAGGTCGCCCCTGTCGTTGGCGAAGCAGACGCTTCGCAAGGTCTCGTCAAACCACAGCTCACGCACCATGGTGTTCGTTCGGTCCCAGATCTTGAACAATGAGAGACATCAACACAAATGACATGCATTTATGGCTAAAATTAGACTACTTGTGTGTTTGATCGAACTTCACTCTAGCCAGGGTCTACCCGAAGTGCTTATGTGAGTCTGTGTGTGCACATTATAATCTTGATACATATACTTCTTATATAAAACCTGCATTCTACTGTTAGTATGTAGATGGCTTGTCATCCCATTACCTAATACAATTGATTTCAGGTCAGATCCCTGTTTTGTATCTGATAATTAACCAGTTCATGCACATCAAACCCATTATAATCTATTTAGTCTTTGAGTTTTATTCCTCGGCTGAATTTGATTTATGGCGTATTACATACTGTATATGTATGCACAATAGTTTTGTCACACTCGTAACTAGTAGTAGTACATTGTACTAGTAGGTAGTCTCATTATCAAAGTCACTATCAGTAGTAGAACTTCATTATTAATCTTCGTCTTCAGTGAACAATTACCTTCAATGAGCCGTCATTGCTTGTTGTTGCAAATAAACCAAGGCAAGGGCAGCTGCACAGAGCTGTGATCTGAAGCATAAAACCAACAATAAATTATTATCACTATTATTCATGTTTTACTACAATTGTGACAGGCAGCAGGTGCTGAATTCCTCACAATTTCTAATCATAATATTGAAACATGCATGCATATGAATATAACAAAGAAAAATCATTGATCAGACTATTTCCACGAGGTAGGATTTTGTTTCTAGAATATCTAGTTAATAAGCCAAACTTTGTAAAGTCACATTCAAATGTGATGATGTACATGTAATTGCCATCATTTGAAGACAACACAACAAACATCTAAAGAGAAATACAAAATTACATGAAGGATGATCAAATTCACTGGTACCCTTTGCTTTTGTTTGTAAATCATTATCTTTAAACAGGATAACCATAAGGGCATAGGTCCTACAATTCTATTTGATGACAATCAGGAATTACATTATTTAACATGTGTGCATACATGAATGTACATGACTTGTCAATCCCAATCACTACTAAATTCATGAAACTGACATAAACTTTGCAAAATGCAAAGATACGAAGTGTGTTTGTTTGCAAATACAATTATCTCTCCTACATTTATGCCCTTCTGGCTCATAAAATTTGACAAAAACTTGAAGTATCATTCTCAATTCTGAAAAAAAGTTTGTGTGCAAAGACAAGCAATTATCACTGTGTGCGTGCATATTATTGTGTGTGTGTGGGTGTGTGTGTGTGTGTGCGTGTGTGTGCATGTGTGTGTGTGTGTGTAATTAAGTGTGTTTGTACACACAGGGTAATTTTTGCATCCATTTCATTCACACTGTTATATTAGATCAGGGCATCTCAACATAAGTCTTCATCAGATCTCTGTATAGCTATCGTATTCCATATAAATATATGAAGAGTTTGTTTGCAAAAACCGATAAGTCCATATTTGTCAAATGGAGATATTTGCGATTAAAGGTCAAGAAAAACAAAGAGAATAATAAGAAAATTTTTGCTTCTTTTGACCATAACTTAAAAAATATACCTTTATAGTAGTGACCAATGTATCATTTAAAAGGTATTATTTTGTACTTTATGACAGAGACCGTACTTCAAAATCTTCAAAAATGGACTTATCGGTTTTTGCAAACAAACTCTTCATATTCTTGCGATTGACATGATCTGAATGAATAACATAATGTACAATTTGTATTTGAACCCAACCCGAACCCAACCCTGTAACTCGTGACATCGCCCAAAGATTCATCAGCTCTGTCCGTCATGGGTGTACAATTTTGTACCTGCTTGGTGTGGTCGTGGTCCTTGAGGTGTTTCAGGAGTCTGACACCGGGCACCTTATCGGCCGCGATGTGATTGGCCAGCTGCCGTTGGGGGACGCTAGGGGGCGGAGACTTGTCATCGTTGTCAAGCAGCTCGTACATTTCCACCACGCTGGAATTGATATTTTGGTTTTAAATGACAAAATTCATATCTTGTTATGATATGAGACTACAATACCACGCAAATCTCTACCAAGACTAATCTATGTTGTATCAAAATATGTAAGCCTGGAAACAATTTGAAGATTTCACTGTGTCATAAACATTGGTATATCAAGAATGCTTCTTTCTTTCAAAAAGGATCAATTTTAATCTAATTATCGATTCTTGCATCAAGTTGTTTTTTTTGCAACTGTTGATTCAATTCAATTTTCAATTCAATTCAATCATAGTTTATTTCCAATCAACGAAAATCAAAACATAGTACGAAGTATACATGTCATAAAATAATATTGTTCAAACATTTGCAAAAGATTCATGTAGTATCCATGATGAATTATATAACAACATATATTTATATATATATACAATAATTAGGAGGAACAATGCATATATACTTCGTGGGCGTGCAGAAAATAGATTCGATTACGGAAAATAGTAATCCACAAAAAAGCAAAGCTTGTGGGACGTGGATCGCTAGATAGATAATGAGTAAATAATATATTATTCAAGGGTTTTTTATAGCTTTTGTATTTGATATAGATTATTTAAGTCATTTGTAAAAATATACATGTAGTTATATTGAGATACGCAGGTCGGGAAAAAAAAAATACAATAAAAATAAAAATAAGATGATGAAATGCCTTTCATTGATGTAACTATTTACTGTAAATCCATAAATATTTGTGACATGAAATTTTCACAAATTGGAGGAAACAGCCTTTTTGCAGCATGAAATTTTTGTGAATTTTGTGAGGAGCCAAGATTTGTGAACTCCAAAAGCACTCAAAAGATCTCGTCTACACTATATGCATTGAAAGCACTGTTTACCATTGGGAGCAGTGATTTTAAAAAATGTTCAAGATATCACATTTGATGCATATCGTCGCTGGGGCGACAAGACCTCGTACAGTTAAACTCGCCTAAGTCGACGTCGCATATGTCGAATAATCGCGTAAGTCGAAGATTTTAAAAAGTCCCGATTTTTCCCCATTGACTTACGTGTATTAATTCACTCACAAGTCGAATTTTTTAAGTCGAATACTCGCCTAAGTCGATGAAATTCCAAGAACACTTTCACGTAAAAACCATTGAATTCACCTTGCCTAAGTCGAATAAGATTTTATTGTGTAATAAATCATTGTCAAAATCTTGAGACGCCAGTTTTTGTTTACATACAGTATATACCAAAAGAAACTTTGCGTTAAAAACATTAACGTTTCATTTACGCAAGCGGTTTCACCTGAATCGTTATTAACGCAAACTAACGATCGGGAAAACTAACGTTTGTAGTAACGATGAGTAACGATCCCAAGTGCAAATTAACGATGTTTCGTTGACATTAACGATAGTAACGCAAGAACTCACGCGAGATTTTGGTTTCCGTTACCCAGACCTGGTGAAAGGACGACGTATCGCCTCTGCCGAGTGTAGCCGCTGCGATGTATATGCTTTATATACTTAGCGGAGTCTTTTCGCGAATCGTATCACGATTTCGCGAATGGTTAATATGCGACCGGGGTCACCAAAAACGCACGCCGTGCCAATAACAACAACAAAAAAGCCCGATGTTTGCCTTCAGTTTTGGAAATGAACAGCGGTAACAATCGGCTCCATAAGATGCTAGAATAAATGTCAGATGTTTGCTCTTAATTTTGGAAATGAATAACGGTAATATTCAATGTGGATAAAGCGTCTTGCTGAAGGGCAAGTATCGGGCACACCGCTCCAGCTCTCAGCTCCAAAGTAGACAACATACATGTACATTATACACGTGTATGCGTGGTGTAACTGTAAGTCCATCTTTTCGACTTACGCACAAGTCGAAACTCGCCTAAGTCGATGTGTTTTGCTCAGTCCCGAGAAGATCGACTTATGCGAGTTTAAAGGGAAGATAAACCCCAAGAACAATGTGGATTGAGTGAAAGCAGCAACATTAGTAGAACACATCAGTGAATGTTTGAAGAAAATCGGACAATCGATGCAAAAGTTATGAATTTTTAAAGTTTTGGTGTTGGAACCGCTGGATGAGGAGACTACTAGAGATTATGACGTATGAGTGGACTACAATATCAAGAAAATATACAGAAAATACTACAAAAATCCATTTTTCATGAAAATTACAAATTCCATCAACTTGATATTGACATATGTTAAGGGTAGCAATTATTCCCCCTGCTTTCTGAAAGCGGTTGGTCCACTGCTCTTTCATAATTCTAGAAAAGTGAATTTTTGTTGAATATCCTTTATATTTTCTTTGTATTGTTGTCCACTCATACGTCATATCCTCTAGTAGTCTCCTCATCCAGCGGTTCCAACACCAAAACTTTAAAAATTCATAACTTTTGCATCGATTGTCCGATTTTTCTCAAACATTCACTGATGTGTTCTACTAATGTTGCTGCTTTCACTCAATCCACATTGCTCTTTGGGTTTACCTTCCCTTTAACTGTATCTCAAATATGTCAAATGTTCAGGAGAGCCAAAAAACATGGCGGCCAAAGCACTATACTGAATGGGATAGCCGTTCCTTTGACGTGCCGTGGTGGCTTCATTTTTGGGGTAAGACAGCTGGGATTTGGACAGGACGTCACTTAACCAATTATTTGACCACTAATGCAAAAAAGTCATTTTCACCAAAATTTGAGATACAAGGTCTTGTCACCCCAGCGACGATATGTGTCGGTCAGTTGTATCACAAAACATGCTACCTTGTAAAAGTTTTGCAGTAAAACCTAAAATATAAGGCGATATATCATATTTTTCTCACTGAACCATAACCGTAGATGGTTCAGTCTAGAAACATTTTTGTCATAACTATTGTTCACATTCTGTTTATGTTACAATACTTCATTAATTATACTGATTCAAATCTTTAAATTGGTTGTTTCTATTCCTAACTCACATTTTAGAACTATTTTGAAGCACTAAATCTGGAATTTTGTTTCTTTTGCAAATGGTAAACAATGCCTTTGTATTCCAGTGGTAATTCATGAAAATTTCATGCAGGCAAAATCGTCTGGTTTTAC
This sequence comes from Diadema setosum, assembly GCF_964275005.1. Taxonomy (NCBI): domain Eukaryota; kingdom Metazoa; phylum Echinodermata; class Echinoidea; order Diadematoida; family Diadematidae; genus Diadema; species Diadema setosum. The sequence goes on from NC_092706.1 coordinate 10,486,883, forward strand.
AATGTACCAGTAGACCCATGAATAATATGGCACTTTCGTAAATATTGATTTGATGCTGCATCACAAATAATGAATTGGCATGATTTACAGAATGACAGACAACATGCAGCATACATAGCAAAGGAAATATAGAATAGACAGAAAGATCAGGAAAACAGATAGCACATCTGTATATTCTGAGAGTGATGGGATTTGGTTTAAACAGTGGTAAGAAATGCTGCACTCTGTTGGAGAACTACAACTTTGTATACGCAAACACCCTTTGAGTTTTGAGACCAGAATACCCTGGAACTCTGTGCAACATGATTCTGACAATTCTTGACTTTCGTCATTTCATCATTTTGCAAACTTATCAGCACTGAAATTGAAAGATAAATCACAGATGCAGTCAACATTTACTGAATATTTTTGGTTTCTTCTGGAAGAAAAGAAATATGTTGTTCTTAACAAAAATTAGTCTACTGATATGCAAAGCTGTAATGGAAGAAGGCTGCTTTCAGCATACAGTACTTGTACACCAAATTGTCATTTTAAAGATTTAGTGGCTTGTACAGAAAGTTTTATCTACAGCTGTATTTCTTCTTTTTTTTTTTTGTAGATACCTACAGACACCAGTTTCCAGACACCTACAAATCCAGTTGTCCATTCACCTACAAAGTTATTCAAATTCATGAAAATTCTTCCGTCGTGATGTTTTTTATTGCAACTGATTGACAAATTGCCCTACATCGACGTAAATAAGCACTGAATTGATCAGTGTTTTAGTAGTAGCCATGATAAAAAAAAAAAAAATCATGGGCGTACATACTCGACAAGTCGAGCTGTCGGGCGAAAGCTCAGTGGTCTAGTGGAGATGACGCCTGTCCGGTGATCAGGAGGTCGTAGGTTCGAATCCTGCTCGAGTATGTACGCCCATGATTTTTTTATCATGGCTACTACTAAAACACTGATCAATTCAGTGCTTATTTACGTCGATGTAGGGCAATTTGTCAATCAGTTGCAACCTACAAAGTTGTCCACATCTATTCTTGTGTGAAAAAAAAAGAACACAAAAGTCCCTCTTTTTCAATAATTCATTTAATGTGTGACTATTTCTATCACCTATCAATTTGATTAGCCTTCCTGCAAGACTCACTTTGTCTCCAGTGTCGTGCACAAGACATTCCCTAGCATGGAGATATGTGTAGGGGGTGTGGTGCAAGCAACCTATAAGAAGCAGATGAAAGGAATGCACATACACATATGGTGCACACATGCATAAATGCAATTTGTGATGAGCGAGACACGTTTTAAAGTTAGTGGAAGCAAAGTTTTAAGAGAACAAGGGAAAGAACAATCGATGGAAAAACATGAAACAGCAACACAGCAGTGCACACGAAAATGGCAGCGAAAGTATGGAATGGAGGCAGGTTAGATAGTCATCACATGTTGTTATTATGCAAATGAGTAGAATACAGGCAGGTGAATGGATTGAAAACATGGAAATTAGGTCATTTCAGCACAGCAGAGCTTTAATGAAACAATAAAAAGAAATGCAATGCATGAAGAGACTAAGACAATACTTAAGACAGCATATAAGTACAGGCCCATCTCTAACACGCCAATGAGACATTTATGGTACTGTGCTTTGATGAAAACATTCTGATTGGTTTTTATTTTGTAGTGTGTTGTGACAAGTAAGCTTGATGGACATGAAGGGAAAGAAAGGAGGATTTCTCACCAACTTCAAACAGGCTAGTTTGATGGAGGAGACCCCTATACTGACGCTGATCCCCCAAATCTTCACCATCTATTGGGCGAGATGAAAACGTGGCAATGATATAAAACAACTGCAGATAACATCATATTCAAATCATACCTTTTGAGACAAAGTTTGTTGCTGACCACCAATAAATCATTCATTAATGCAAAAACACATCTTCTTTGTTATATGTTATATTTTGAATAAAAGTCTTTCTTCTTTCTTGTCTTTGCCACACCAATGATAAGGATGATAACAATTCCTAAATTTTCCTGGGGAAAAAAATCGTATGAGTCGTTTTGAGACTGGTTGAGTACGACAAACATTAAGCACATCTTTACATTACAACCTTTTCAAATGTGTAAGTGATTTATAACACTCACATCATCAGGAGTCAGTATTTTGTCAATCTGTTGAAATATTGTACACTTAGCATGCTATAATACCAACACTAAAATTGCCACTGCTGTTAGATAGTAGATAGTGTATCCAAAAGTATTACGATCATAATTGCAATGTAAAAGGACTTATAAATCTTTCTTTTTGAAAGTATATCAAGGGAAATTTTGACAAAAATTGTAAAGCCATAACAACATAATCATACACACACAATATTACAATTGTACCACCTGTAGTAAATTATATCATATTCACCAGCTGCAATATGTTTAAATGACATTCAAAACAAAATAATACACATTTATCTACATGTAGAAATAAGTAAAATGCATCTGCGCAAATATGAATGTACTATTTTTGTTCCTAATATAAAAAGGAGAATGGCAACAATAAATAATTCGTTTAATTCTATTGTGGCATCAAGCTTTCATGAAATTTGTGGCCACATTGTTGCTGCTCTTCCATGCAAGACTACTCACTTTGTCAGACCCGCAGGAAATGAGTCTGTCCGCCGCTCCAATCTCGTTCGTCGACCCCTCCCGGCCGCCGCCGCACGCCCCGTGGGAGCACTCCAGGGCGAGGATGGCACCCCCGTGGGCCTGCAGGGGGTGCTTCATGGAGTGGGCGCGGCACTCCAGCAGCGAGATCTGGCCGCTGGCGTGGCCGGCAAAGATGAGGTAGTCGCCGTCGGGGGACTCCCCCAGCCCCAGGGCACAGTCCTGTGAGGAGGAGGGGGAGGAGGAGCAGGTGAGTGGCGAGTGAGAGAACGAAATATGGAATGAAGAACAAGTAAAAAAAAAAAAAAAAAAAAAAAAATGGTAGATAAACAGTGTACAGATAAATCACAATTTCATGAAGATAGGAAGACTACAGACAGACAGAACAGGGCTTGCCTTATTATTGACAAATATAGAAGGGAAAATACAAATGTGGATGTATACTCACACATGCTCAAGCACACATTAATTTGCACAGATTGATTAGCACAAACACACAAGCATCAATACAAAAGTTAATAAATTGATAAATGAATGCAAAATAACAGATTTAAGCCATCCCCTAGGGGAACCTGGTGGCCCATATCATGTATCAAGTCTATGTGCATTTCAGAATTTCAGTATGGAATGGGTTAAAAAATGTGGATGGACAGCTACATGTATGCATATCTACATACATACACAAGCACATAACAAATGCACAGAAAACATTAACAATTAGTAGACACGAGTAGAGAAGCGAGGAAGACAGAAAATATGTAGACTGACATAATATTTAAGCACAAGCACACCCATATGTAACCACTGATTCATTCTCGAGAATCATGAACCAGTTGCTTTCTTCTGAAGATGTGAACTTTAACCTATGGAGTGCCACTTGCATACAGAAAAGAAATACCATTTGTAGATAGAGTTTAAACATTTGCTACAGTAATAATGTTGCATTGCTGCATTCTCAGAGAGCGCACTTGCTTCAGTCTTCTGAACAGGTAAGACAAACCTCAATGCTGCATGTAAAGAAATTTGTGACCTTTGATGATGATGCTATAGGCGGCTTTCCATACTCCAAAACCACAAACTACTAGAAGTCTACAACTTTGATTAGACAGGCAGTGTTGCTAAAGGTCTTGGCAGTTTATTAGCGCCCTCACCAGCTTCACAAGGGCGAGACACGTGACGGACTCCTCGGGGATGAGCGGAACGAGCAGCTCCCTCGCTTGGCAGGGGTTGGTAGAGCTGTCAAACACCAGCACGTCCCCCATCTCAAGGACGGTGACGATCAGGGCGTTCTTGGGGTCGTAGACGATGTCCGTCAGCACCTGGCCAGTGATCGAGGGAATTTCAAGATCCCTTCACAAAATTACTTTTCTTCATCTATTTTTCAATGTACAGAGTATAATATATCTTTTTCTTTTTCATGATTACAGCTCTGTTTTCACAAACTCAGCTACCATCCTATGAATTCTACCTGTGAACAGCACTGGATATATACGTGTATAATGTAAAGGAATGCAAATGTACACGTACATGTATTGTTTACATACATTTGTATTACAGGTGTGCAAGATTAGATGTGTCTATGGTGAAATACTGCTACTTATGATAGCTATAAAAAAAAACAAAAAAACCATGGCTCCTTTTCATCACCCTGCATTGCTCGGATTGCTCTTCCCATTAGAATGTGTGTGTGTGTGTGTGTGTGTGTGTGTGTGTGTGTGTGTGTGCACAAATATTTACACACTTATTATTTCCAACTGTTTATACCCCATGCTTTGCAGTACGCTTCAGAGGTGTTTATTTTTTTTTAATCCTATAAAGCAATAATGTCTTTAAATTCACAAAGAGCACCCGACTCCCAAAATTTCTGAAAATAAAAACCTTGCGAAGTATTAAGCATATTCAGTGTTTGAAACATATACAGGAAGTCTCAATCAAACTAAGCTCCATCTTTTCAGAAGCCAGTGGAGGCTTAAAGGGAAGAATCACTCACCTGGTAAGAAGGCATGGGATAAATGATGGTTAGCTCTGTACCCGAGACTGCAGATATCAGTCTCACTCCGCCATCCTGGATCGCAAAAGAGTTATCATCATCATTATTTTTTTTTTGTCAGTCAGAAATTCAGAATCAGTTGTAGTAATTTACAATCTGAGAGGCTTCTCATTACATTTCACACACTTACTGCTGTTACTACTATATATAAAAATCATACTGTTACTATACTGATGAGGATAACGGTGATGCTGATGATGATGATTATTGTTATAGTCATTACCATTATTGGTGTTATAATTTATTATGTTTACCATTGGTCTTTTTTTAATTATCATCATTTTGCAACAATTTTCTGGAGTTTACCTTTTGAGCAGCAGCGAAATGTTAGATTTAGCTTGGTTTGGAACTTTCCTTTGCAGGGATATCTGAATTAGATATTCTTTGCTTTTGCACAATATACATGTATATATTTAAAAAAAAAAAACATATCGTCGCTGGGGCGATAAGACCTCGTATCTACAAAATGTCAAATGTTCAGGAGAGCCAAAAAACATGGCGGCCAAAACACTGTGGCGAATGGGATAGCCTTTCCTTTGACATGCCGTGGTGGCTTCATTTTTGGAGTAAGACAGTTGGGATTTGGACAGGACATCACATAACCCATTATTTCACCATTAATCCAAAAAACTCATTTTCACCAAAATTGCAGATACAAGGTCTTATCACCCCAGCGACGATATATACTGTTATCATTTAACTTTTCAATAACTGGGTCAAGTCAGCAGGAAAAAAACAACAACAACAACAACAACATTACTCACCTCTGCTGCACATAGAATCCTGGATGGAGTAGCTGGACTGACTATTCTGGCCAGCTTGTGAACACAGGACCTTACTGGTGTGAACAGGTGATGAAACTGAAAAAAGACGAAGATGATGATAACATTATATCAAATGGTCTACATGAATACTGTTCGGTGATGATTTGTCAATATCGCAGTCACATGACTAAAGGCAGCAAAGATCAAAATGATTATGTTGCGAGCTGTGACTTCATCAAGCAACATGATTTCAGAATATTACTGGCTGCCGTCCGGGCTAGAATGAAATGATGTTTTATATGTAGACAATTTGATACAACAAATATTGCCTTGTCTATCATAATAGACTAATATACTAGTAACATTTGATAGTCTCTTGGAGGTTATATTTCCCCTCGAGAGAACATTTTCTCCTCAGTGCTGCACGTTTCGGGTAAATATAATTTCTGTGGGGATTCTGGGGGATGCACCTCTAAACAGGCGATATCTGTATAATGCCATGGACACGAAAAGTCATTACTAGAAAAAAAATTCATCCCATTCAGGTCAGTCCATTGGGATATGTTTAGACTGGGAATGTACTTCTATTTGTCACAATCAAGTTGTTCACAGTGTGACAGATCATCCAATTCAATTATCTGACAGCAAAGGTCCCCCTCTTCCTCCTCCTCCTTCTCCTCTTCCTTCTCCTCCTCCTCCTCCTCCTCCTCTTTCTCTTCCTCCTCCTCTTCCTCTTCTTCCTCCTCCTCCTACTACATTATCTAGCCATTTTTCTGACATTACACCTTCTCTTGTAAAAGTATGTAAGAAGAATTTGCTGTGATTATGCCTTCAAATGCTACAGTTACCAAACCTTCCACGATGGCTGATTAGTGAAGTTAAACCCCATAGTGTCAGATGCATTAGATGTGTGGTGTATACATAGTGCCACAACTGGCACATACACACACTGACATTCAAAGGGTTGATAAGAGACTTTACAAATATCTCACCAGGTTGAAGTTCCACACTTTGATGTCCTTCAAGGTGTAGTAGTAAAGCTGGTTCTGATTGGCTAGTCTCATTCCCAGGACTTTCTCACCGACATTCAGTCTCTGAGTCTGATTTGATAGCATAATCAACAAAGATGCACGTATGGTATCAAACAAACAACTGGATAATTTGCTTATGAACTTGCCATAAGACTCAGGAGACATAAATCTACCAATGTGCAACATTCATTTTGTGTCATAAGTGATTCAGTAGTATTAAAAGTCATTAGAATAGTTAATAATGAAATGGTATTCTTTGGGTACTTTTTCTGGGCTTAGACTGCACATCACATGAAATGTGTTTTGTGTAAGTATCCTTGAAAGTGGAATAGCAATGGCATATTTCAACAGTCAATTTACACACAAGATGTACTTTACATTGGGCTTGTATCACTGCCTCGTCAAGCATTCTTGTGTATAATACTTTGTGATTTGAATTCTGATTTTGATGACAGCTTATCAAAGGGAGCTAATGTAAAGAGGGCAATATGCCCGACACTCAGGACACAATCAAGTACTTTTGCTTTGATTTACATGTACCTTAGATATACCGGTACATATGCATGTTGTATGTACAGGTCGTATATGTGTGTGTATATATGTGATATTGTATGTAAGCACAATTTGTATACATATATATGTTTCCATGTCTGTCTGTATATATGTATATACAGGTATGTATATATTTGTATGTGTAGGTCCCATGTATCATATACAAGTATTACAGGGGTCTAGGGCATTACCCCCTGAGCAATTACCCCAGGCCCTTCCCCTGCCTGACCCTAACCCTAATCCTAATCCTGAACCTAATGCTAACCCTAACCCAAACTCTAACCATAAACCTAACCCTAATCTTTACTTTAACCTTATCACTAACCAGTATTTAGCGAGGGGGGGGGGGGGGGATAATTGTCCTCGTGGGGTAATTGCCCTGATACGGTACTACTGGACAACATTGTACATTGTATGTGTATGAATTCAATGTCAAGAGATGAGCGACACCCCACGACTCACCAATTCAAACGTGTCCAGCCGCCAGATCCTGACCGTACCATCCTTGGAGCTGGAGATGAGAAGTGGGTCAGCCGGATGGATCACCAACCCTGGGGGTGTATGGTGGGAGGAAAGAGATGATAAAAAAAGAAAAAAAAAAGAAGAGAAAAGTGAAACTGAAGCACACATTTCATGTGCAGAGGGAACACAATACAGGAATTAAAGCTAAAACATAATACTTGCCAGGACTCAAAACTCATCTTCCACCATTTAGAATCTGCAAATTTAAGAACATGTGAAAATGGTCCCGACAAGTGTGCAACGTGCCATGTGTACATGCACTGGAATGCAGTACAGTACATGATGATACTCTACTCCACGATAGCAAATTTACACTTGTAAAACTGTTGGGAAGACCAGATTCGCAAAAAAATCAGACTCACTAAATATATGCTGTATGCCGTACATCACAAGCAGGAGGACATATAAATATATATACTACAACTTTACTTCATTCAAACTTTTCTCTTTTTTTTTGATGTTGTTGTAATTTCATAACCTTGTGCAGAGAGCTGGGTTTTGCTGCAAGACAAAAACTATGAGAATAAGACTCGAGGCACTATTCTGACTGGTTCGCAGCCTTTACTTTTTGACGTGACAAAACAGATGGCAACCTCCCTTCCCTGGCATTAAGAGCCCCCACTTACCTGTGACATTGTCGTAGTGGCCGACAAACTGATGCACTTCCTTGAAGACCACCGCATTCCACACTTTGATTTCCCCGTCCATGGACGCCGTGATGCAGTACTCCAGCTTGCGGTAGAAGACAAAACTGAAACGGTGCAGACAGGATTACAGTTTAACAGAGCAATGTGAGAATACAAGGTGACCTCTGCCAGTTGGAAAAACAAAGCTTGAAGGCCTTGATAACTTGAATTGGTGTGCATTTAAACCATACCGAATAGATGCATAATCACCGTACATAATATGAAAGACAATGTTACAAATGCCATATATGTCACAAGGTTATCATTTTTGCAAATTTCACATGTTGGGTGCTGTTCACAATTTTAAAAATCTCATGAAAATATCAATTCTGATGCTGACATGAATGTGATGTCATGCATAACCTTTCCGTTCATTAGTGTGCTGTCTCCAAGATCACGAATTCAACCCCTCGCGAAATTGTCAGGAAGTCCCGATTCGCAAAAAAAAAAATAATAAAATAAAAAATCAGACTCACTAAATATATGGCGTTTACAATAATTTTGCTTTTTTGGTATGAAATGCTGAATCAGGAAAATGGCCAAACATTTATCAATGTATCTCGCAATGTAATCAGAGCAACACACTTAAATCTGAGGCTGCTCTGTGTAAAGTAATTTGATATCAAGAGCAAGATTTGCTCATGGCTATGATGAAAATGAAGATGAAGATGATGATGATGATGATGATGATGATGATGATGATGATGATGATGATGATAATGATGATGCTGACGATCAGATTCAGCATCATCCAGATATCATCCTCATTTAACATTGTCATCATCATCTCCATTATCATTATCATTATCATTATCATTATCATTATCATTATCATCATTGTCATTGTCATTTTTGCTACTACTGCAATTACAATAAATATTGTGATGATCATTATCATAATCACCAGTGTGAAATCACTCTTTCACAAAAGCAGCACATTCGATTCTGGTCGGTCCATGCAGTTTTCTGTACATCAATACCCCCTACATCAAAACTGTAGGTCATAAAAACTGTACTTTGATATGCCATATCATTTGTTTTTAATGTAATCTGATTAGTCAGTCGCCGACAGGTCATGCATTCACGACTTCAAAAACTATGTCAGCTGAGCAAAGAGCACATCCCATGATTGAAACTATATATATATGAGTCATGAAAGAGTGATGATATTGTTTCGATACCAGCAACTTTCTGGAGGCAAGATACATCAATGCTTTGTGAAATGATGGTGAAGCAGCAGCATCTTAACCAATTTCCTACCAAATTCTGAAGTCCTCCCTGACTCTGCGGGGGATCTACCAGGTTCCAGTAACCTTTGGCATCATACAAGTGATGTCTGAAATTAATTTTCCCCATACACGTCCAGACAGTCTAGCAGCTGTGTCTTTACCTCACTTGTTCGGACTAAAATCAGCCCATGATAATCAAACATTGTATAGCAACAGCTGGAGTGTCCCACTGACCCAACTGCAGCCAAGACGTGATGGTACTACCTCACAACAAATAATTTTGAACTATCACAGGGGGCAAGTGCTTACATAAGCTGCAACACCTTTGCCTGCAACAGAGGATACCCCCATTCCACAGAGATTTTTTTTCTCATCGGTCACTCATTGGAAGCAAAGTTTGTTGCTTCTAGCCACCCACTGAAGAGTATCGGATCTCAGTCTGATGAATCCGACTTGGTTGGTCGACTATCAGATGTCAGACGTGTGGCATGTGATCTTTATCGGACGATCTTGCCTCATCAGATTATTGCCCGACATGTCTTGACACTGACCTGATAATCGACCAACACAGGTCGGATTCATCGGAAGGTAATAAACGTTGCTTCCGATAAGTGACCGGTGAGAGAAAATTCATGTGGAATGGGGGTATTAGTTAAAAGTACATACAGGCTTGCCATCGGCCATATATATATAATATATATGAGCCATGAACTTTAGTAATCTAGCATTAACATTTTATGGGCTCTTTTGATGATATCACATTCAGTAAGCCATTTTTTTTTTCATTTTTAGAATTTTTCATGCCACATTGCGAGGATGATTGTCTGGCTAATTCATATACAAGTGTTCTTTACCGCCTTTAGCCCACTTATGAGTTCAAGTTCCTAGCCTATATTCTTGGAAAGCCGGAAAGCACGGTTGCAGGCTACACCCTTCATTGCAGACCCCAACAGGACTGCTTCAAAAAGAAAGCAAGCGGAATGACATTCGAGGCACATGAATGTCAAACTGTTGCTTCGAGCATAATACCCTTCAAATATATTTCTTTGAGGATCTGCACTGTTGACAATGGATCGGGTATCAAGGATGGAAACATGCGATGCATCATCCGAGTAACACTAGATGCCGTAAATCAAGAATCAACCCGAATGTCCTACCAGCAAGTATCTAGCAAACATGGATACTCCACTTCCTAAATGGGGCACGATAAAAAACAACAACAACAAAAACAACAACAGCATCAGCAGGTTCTTGAGTGTTCTTGATAAAAACCGTCTATACATTACGCCAGAGGCCATCGACCCCTGCAGTCGGAAGTATACTTGATATTTCTCCTTCCCGCCATCGACGCGTTAGCTGAAATAACAGTCAACAGCTCCAGACTTTAAATGTCATTGCCGCGATGGGTGTGAATGAGAAATTATCGAATGTGCGTGTCACACCCTGCCTGAGATACCAGCGACTTTTAATGAGAGGCAGCTGAAATGTGTCATCCCGCCCACGTGCTTGAAGAAAAGTGTCAGACGTTTCCTCAAATCACTGCCAGCACTTCTGAAATGAATGAGGATGTGCCACCATCTAAAAGCAATTGGAAATTAATCCTATTTTTAGGGGGGGGGTGTTCTTACATGTTAGAAAAATCAAATAATTCCAAAGAGCTGCAAATGCATGCAATACCTCAGACCTTTCCTGTATTGGTTTGTACATTTTACTGGTATTCATCCATGACTGAATCTGTTTACCAATATTTTATGAGAAGAAAAAAGTAGAAAAGAGAGAGAAAAATGCTTAGATCAAAAGAAATATTACCAGGGAAATACCGAGTAAAAAATGACAATTTTTTTTTTCTTTGAAGACCTAGTAGGCAACTACTCATGTTGAGCTTGCAAGCTTAAGTATACTTCTTCAACAAAAACAAACATAACAATTATGCCTTAGCTTACGAATAAACAACAATGCAGATTACTGTCGTTTGTACATATATGTTTGCAGTCTATAAAAACACTGAAACATCACCAACAGTGCAATTGAGTAGAAGTAGTAAAATGCAAAGAACATTGGGTTCATATGCTTTGTTTCCTGAAGCTGGAGTGCTTTCTTTGGTGTTTGGAACAGGTGTCTACAGACCATATTGTCAATGAATAGAGATTACTTAAAGGGATGGTATAGTATTGGTTGAGGTGTGGATTTAGCTTTTAACTTTTTGTGACGTAGGCCTACTTTAAGAAACCCTTCATGAAATGTTAAAGAGCATACAATTTTATTAAGAGGGATTTAAAGTTTATTTGATGGAAATCGGTTTTGCAATTGCTGAGATGTAGCCAAAGAAAAAGTAAACTAAAGCAATCCTAACAAAAGGAGGGTCCCAACTTTCATTGGGATCGCTTTGTTTGGGATATTTCGGCCATTTCAAAACCAATTTTCATCAAGTAAACTTTGAATTCCTTGAGAATTACATGGAGTGCACTTTCATATTTCATATTAAGAGGTTTCTCATTATCTAAAAAACTTATCATCACAAAAAATTGGGAACCTGAAGCCCCATCTCAAATGAAGCTGTACCATCCCTATAACACATCCCCCCCACATCCCTATCTTGTCACCATAACCTTCATTTCATGTTTGATTGCAGAACATTGCTACACCCTTGCGGGCTTGCTAACTTATTACTAGGTCCAACTTGGAGGAATTAATCGAATACTGATGAAGCAGCTTGGCAAATTAAATACAAGTGTCTGGGCACTGGGCACACAAAGGGCTCAACATCCCGGACCACTTCTTACCACGTGAGGGCTGAGGCGTGCCAATTCCTGATCGTGTAGACCTCGCGATTGGTGTCATAGTTGATGATGTGCACACCCTCATCGCAGAGCGCGACCACCTGGCGTCGCTTGCGATCCACACGCAAGTCCCTCACCCAATCCTCCTCCTTGATCTGACTCTCGATGGGGCGCCCTCTCACTAACGGATCGCGAATCTGACAGAATATGAATCATGAGAACACAAACAAAATATCGATACTTGTTAAAGGGGAATTCCGAACCAGTCAAAATTTAGCCTGAAAAAAAAAAAAAAAAAAAAAAAAATTTGGAAACACACCAGTGAAAATTTGATCAAAATCGGATGAACATTACGACTTGTAATTGGTGGTAAACTTTTAATCTCAATACAAAATATTTACCTCCAAAATTTTCAGCTGTCAACGCTACAGCCTTCATCAGTGGAATGACCCGTCTTCACCTTGATCACACGACAGTTAATAAGTGGGTCATAGACTTTCATAAGTTTGTAAGGCCCCCATCTTTATTGAGAGAAGGTTGGTAGGCCCTGATGTAGGTTGTTTCATTATCCATTAACTCCCCTGAAGTACTGAAGACTGAAGTATCGAGGTTCCCAGTCCAGAACCTCCACGTTATCTAGGTTCACGTGGTGGCCTGGAGATTCCGAGTGCATGTGCTATGAAACTTCAGAGGAGGTGGAGCTGGGGAATTTGTATTCAAGCAATCTGGTCCCAAGTAAGCGTCATGTGATCAAGGCGAAGACAGGTCATTCCGCTGATGAAGGCTGTAGCGTTGACAGCGGAAAATTCGTTGAGGATGGATTGATTTTGCTACAACACGCATTTCCAATAGACACCTGCCCGAGTATACTCGGGACTCTTCCTCAACGGGTTAAGATGACATGTTTAATACCTCAACATGTGCCATCTTCCAAGCCTGGATAAAGCCACGTCCTCCTGTGATCAGCTCATCTGTGTCTTCGTTATACACCATGCTGCAAAATCATTTGAAAAAAGAAAACTTGCACAAATATCATCAACTCCTACTCTGCCATCACTGCACTTGAAATAATTCAGAATGTCAACAGAAATACAATAGTGTAATTGCATATCATCTAGGGCAAGCCAGTGCTACGCAATACTCGTCAAAAGGCAAATAACTCTTTCAAAAAGCTTATAAACAGACTTCCGTACTTCAAGAAAGTGATCACATATCAACACATACTATACATGCCATTTGAAAGATGCCAACTTCTTGACATCAGAAAAAAAAAAAAAAAAACACACACACACACACACATGGAATATCCTTTAAAAAAAAAAAAAAAAAAAAAATCAGATTTTCACAAAATCTTGACACAATTGCACCACTACCCCACTGGCCCTGGGCCAGTGAAATGTCAGGAAAAAAAAAATATTTTCCTGGTAAGAATGGGCAAATATAATGTTGCTACATCACTAACATTGATGACAAAATTGTAAAGCATCCACATATTTCCTGCCCATTGAGGCTCATTGTTCAAAATTTTTGTAGGGGTTGCAGGAATTTAGTAGTATATCTTTCTATATGATGACACAGTTTTCCAGTTTTCTGCAGTTTATATTGGCTTAATATTTTTCAATACTTGAAAGATTAAAGTAGTTCTTTCAAGTGGCAATATCGTATTTTACTCTGTTTATCGTACAAAATATTATAAAATCGTATTGGTTGGCATCTCTGCCATTGTTCATACCAGAGAACCGTTTCTGTGCAGTGGGCGCTGGTGAGTTCCATGCAGTTATTTATGAGGTCGCTGAACACGTGGAGGGTGACATCGGGAGAGTAGCCAACAAACACCTGCTCACGGCATGGAGAGGCAAAAAGAAGTTCCTGATTACATAATGATGTCAAGTACATTAGTCTTATTTCCAGTGGTAAAAGTGAGAACTAAATGGAAACAAGAAATTGAAAATTGATTAAATAAAAACAAGAAAACTTCAGAATAGATTTGTGCAATGAAGTTCTAACTTGTTGAATCTAAAAGGAAAAGTTATAGACTCAGAAATATACAATACGATGACGTTAAAAAATATGACTCTGCAACATCTCTTTTGTTTCACTGATTTCATTTTGTCTTTATCTCGCCTGTGCATCAGTGTCTCCACTTCAGCCTGTGAAGTTCTCTCAAACTCTTTGTCTTGACATACGACCTTAAGACCTTTGTAGCTGACGAAATTTGCAACGGCAAGTCTCAAATGTAATCATTACTAAAGTATATCATCATCGTCTATCCTTCTACCTACATTTAGAGTCTGACTTATCATGCTTTAGAGCTCATCTGCACACCACATTAGGCAATTATAAAATTTCGCCTGCTTAGTCAGTATTTCTAAACAATGAATTTTAGCCTTGAGCTGTTAAATTCAGTAAAATTTAGTCTTTAACCTCAGGACTCATATCCCACATGTTCAACCTCTCATGGTTACAAAGTGCATGGCACATACAAGACATTTAATTCATGGTGAAAACTATATATAATATCAAATATCTCAAATTACTGCCATTATCATAGAAGCCATTGATAGTGCTGCCACTCTTGATGTAAAAATATTCATCTGCCAGTCAAGTTGATCGACATCTAATTAGACTCAAATCTCACCCTGTGCTGAGGAACAAAGATGATCTTGGATATCAGGAAATTGACTTTGATCCTGTGGAGAAAACAGAACAAAAACAACAATATTGTAAGGCTCTTCATTGGGTCTTTGTTGTGGTTGTTGCTCAGTGGTTTACATGAGTTATGAAATGAATGCATGAATAAGGACTACAGAAATTGTGTGATTCAAGGAAGATGTTTCCAATCACTTGAAACAATTGGACTAATTGACAAAGTCAGTTAAGGTGAATAAAATCATATTAATCATTCACGATCACTTTTTATTTTCTCTGGGTTTTTTTTTTTTTTTTTTTTTGAAGGTTTTTTTTTTGGCATTGGGAACTAAAGTGAGACATGAAACTGTAAAACATATCCAAGCTTGTCTGCGATGAACTTGGTAATGTTGGTGTTGTTTTTCTTTCAATAACAACTTGCCATTTAACCCGTTGAGGACGGACTGATTTTACTACAACATGCATTTCCCATAGACCCCTGCCCGAGTATACTCGGGACTCGTCCTCAACGGGTTAAAGTTCCTCTGTCTTGATACTGAACAATAATCCATCCACAATCTATTCCTACTATGATGACTACAATATCTGATCTTAGAATAGCATATGTACAAAAACTAGAGAGGATGTTACTAACTCAAGGAGAGAGTACTGTAGCATACTTTTTACTATAAAAACCTGTATGACTGTTTTGGACAGGCAGATATGCATTTCTGACCAGTTTTAAACGATTTTAGCTGTAGGGCCTTCTGCTGATGAAAAACAAGATTTAGTAATGGTGCAAGTATGGTGATCTTCTTTTTTTTTTGTCCTACTGACCTATGACATTTGACCTGCTCATCCTGCAAGGTGCTTAGAGACCAGCAGTGGAACTCTTTGACGTAGCCGGTATCCACATGCGCGATGTAGTTGTTGCCATTAGGACCATAGTGGTAGAAAGCCAAGCAGCGGAGGACGTGGGCGTGGTGCAGAGTGTGAGCCAACTGATCGAAAGCAAAAAGACATTATGGATACCACCTGACTATTTGTCTTCTGTTGGAATGAAAGACGATGTTAGTTTTGCTATCATTATTGCTGCAGAATATATCTAATTGTTGATTGCCACTAAAATTCCCATAACAACATTCTTTTATTAGTATATTATTATACACATGTTACAAACTATCTGAGCTGAGCACACTCAGGTCAAATCTTCATTGATAGACGACTATAAAGTCACTCCTCACAAGGCAGGGCAGATGCAGATGTCTGGTTGTACATTGAAGCTGTAGATGGCAATGCCAGATCTAATCCATTAGGGCCTTAATTCCTGTAATTCTGGACCCTTTTTTGCTTTTCAACCAAGCAACACACGGTTACACAGAACTTCTTTGGAATGAGAAAAGCAATCAGTTTTTACTTTGGTCTTTGTCTGCATTTATCATTTTAAAAAAAAGAAAAGAAAACAAGATTCATAGATTAAACTGCTTTAAAGTGTGCGCAAGAATCCCATGATGCACAAATCATGGGCAGTGTGTAGAATTTCAAAATATGGTAACATTTACATGGTTCATCAACATCATACTCATTTAAGTTGAAGGGTTTAATTTATATGTACAGTTCGACCTCGATTATCCGGCCTCCTTTTATCCGGAAATCTCTATTATCCGGACGCGTTCACGCAGTGAAGGACTTTTTTTTTTTCATCCAAAAATTGAGAAAAAACAGTGACTTTCATGGATCTATTTCACTAATTTCATAAGATGTGCATGATAGGTTTCTCAATATCTACTGAGGTAAAACATGTATGATTTTCACATAAAGATATACTTTATTTTTGTGAAGAAGGGACTACAATTTTGCGCAGGCTAGCACAGATTACACAACCGTTGCGGGGTACGCTATCTGCCTAGCTGCTAGTGCTAGTGCACTGGGACGGCAGCTTGGATGGCAGCTATATACATTAACATTGTGTCTCCCATATCCGGTCAATTCGCTTATCCGGATGAGCGCCGGTCCCGACATGGCCGGATAATCGAGGTCTAACTGTAATTTCTACCCCTTGCCCATCAATCACGAATATCAAGAAGTCTAGACTGTCCAGTTGCTTAGTAGAGTCTACACTCAGCTCTGGTGGTGTACTAATGCAGAGCTACCAAGTCTCACGCATTCTGCGTGAGACTCAAGCATTTAGGGTCTGTCTCACGATCTCACGCATGGCACCCATATTTCTCACGCATCTGGTGAAGTCTGCAATTTGGGCCAAAATTAAGGAGCAGAGCTCAAAGACAAAGTATTAGAGTGATAGTTGCAATTATAGGTATATTTCCCTTTTGCCTTTCAAAATATAGTAAAAAATAGTCACTTAAGTATGCACCATTAAGAGCTAATAATTAAAAAAAAGCTCCCTACCATGGGAGGGGGACACCCTCCTCGTTCGCGTGCGCATGCGCACGAGCGCCGAGACGCCGAGTCATAAAAATCTCACTCATAAAAGTTTTTTGAACTTGGCATCTCTGCTAATGGTTTAACTCATTGATGATCAAATTCATATAGCGTTCTAACAATGCCAACTTCTGTTCTACTACATTTCACTAGATAGTTCTACACCATGAAATATACTTTCACAAAATATCAAATTGACTCATGAATCATGCCCACAAACACTAGACTCTAGCCCAGTAAATTGTGATGAAGACTGGGGTCACTGTCTATATCATACTGTTGCTCCGAGCAAAATGTTGCTTATAATACTCTTGATAGAAAGATGATGTGTTGATTAACTGGTTTTACCGCATATCATGGATGAAGCTGAAGTGTGTGTACTTTTTACGCATACAGTGTACGTTTAGGGTCTATTTGGCAAGATCAGTTTACCATCCCCTGTTTGCAATATGTGGGACTGCACTAATTTGTTGCAACTTGCGGTTAGGAGTGGGTAGCATAGCATAGCCCATGCCCATTCAATTCACTTACCTGCAGACCGTATGGGACCATAACAGAATGCTCCTCTGGATCAGTGGTCCTTACGGTATGATCGAGGTGTTCTCGGACCGTGGTCCAAGGCTGGAATTTAGAATCTAAAAGCGCCATAGTGGATTTCTCACCCCAAAGGAGGGGCGAACAGGCCTTCTTACGACCGAATGGCCCGCCGCTTCGTTTGAGCATGCGCGCGTGATGATGTTTGTAAACAAATCTTACACACGTGCGTAATGTTTCCGGGTTTGCGTATTGTGACGTAATCCTAGTTACTAGTATATGTTTTGTGCAAAGTAGCCCCTGACTGGGCACCCGCTACTAGTACACATCCCCACCCCTCTTGGTGTGTTGTGGGACAAGGCAAGCGGGAGGGTAGACTTCAAGTGCAAGGTTTGAGGATTTCTTTCAAATACATGTACCACTAGAATTAGCATATGGAAATGACAAGTGTGAAATTAAGATATTAAGAATTACCTAGATGAACTCGTTCTCAGTGCACTGCAAAAAGCGAGATATGCTCAGTATTGCCTTTTGATCAAAGGGTATAAACATTCATGAATGTTCATTATTTCTCAAAAGTTTGTGAACATGGATTTTCTTTTTCTTTTCTAATCATTTTTGTTGTCATTTTCTTAGATCAAATTTATCTGGTACTCACAATTTTATTTTATGTCTGTTTGTCCCAACACAATTAAGTTACATGTCCTGTGTAACTTGTTGGAAAGTGCCCTCTTTTTCAGATCACCATTTGTTAGCTATCATGTACCATATAATATGTACCGGTAGATGATGTGCTCAAGTATATTAGTTGGTCTGATAGGAATAAAAAATGTATCTTGAATCAAATTAGATTGAACTGCAAAGGATAATAATGTGTAGGCCTAGTATACAATATAAGACGTCATGACTAGAATTCATGGTCATCTATCAAATAATGCACCATATTCTTAATTTGTGAATAATGCCTTTTGTTCATGATAGCCCTTTCACTGGTTATGATGTCCTGTTGTGATATTCTGTGTTTTCTGCTACACACTCTACATTTACTGCTGATCAAAGTAGTTGTTAGGCAGCTTTATATATATACACACACACACATATATATATACAGTGGCGGATCCAGAGGGGGGTGGTTGTCAACTAGCACACGCCCCCCCCCCCCTTTATTTTTCTTTAAGAACAAAGAAATAAAAAGAAACAAAAATGAAATGAAACCCGGAAGTGCCACCAGAAATATTAGTTGCACCCCCCCCCCTCTTTACAAAAGAAAAATAAACAAAACCAAACAGCAAAGAAATATTCAAGGAACAATATCATGTTTGTTTATTCTTTTAGAGATGTCATATGTTTTTATATATTAGCAGTATTTTCAAACAAAAAACAAAGGCAAAAACATATCTTGGGCATAGATTTTATCTCCGTCAGTATGCTTGTCATTTCCTTTTTGCACCTTTCACTTTCACTTCTTTAGTTTTGAGTGTGTAAATTGTTTGCGTGTGTTCAATATGCCAACAATATCATTCTATCACTACTTGGGGGTAATTTTTTTTTTTGGCATTATGCAATTCTTGGATTTAGATGAATGAATTACCAACACTTTGAAGAAGATATTTGCAAAGACTCCAACCCAAAGCATTTCTTAAGGTGGAGATTATCTAGCTTGCTTGGGCCTCCTAAAAAACTGGAGACTCAATTGCATGAACATGCATGCAGTATCATGTGTACATAGCGCACATCACGATCTTGAAGCCCAATGTCCCTTGCACCTATCCACTCACCCTGCTGTTGTGGAAGCTCTTAGACTGTATATAATGTTCTCTGGTGCTATCTTAGCCCTACTTTTGAATGCATATGCAACATTATTACAAAATAAAGTTGGGTTGGAAAAAGCGGTTCCATAGTATAAAATTTGTGCCTGTGACAATTGCTCCCGTGAAATATCTACATCCAAACCATAGATATATGCATAAATTCTACCCACAGTCATAACCATCATCCTAACCCTAATCATCACATCAAATTAAACCTAAAACCTCATCACAACCCTAGCCCCAACTCAAAGTCCTTGGATAAAAAATAATTAGACCGGAGGAATCGTTGCAGGACAACGTAGTCTCATCGGAAAAAGCTAATGTTTACGAGTAGAAAATGCATCTTAAAGGAGACAGTCATCTAGAATGGGGGAAATTTACACTCAATAGGGAGGGTGGGAAATTCTCCAAAAATTTGCCTCAAAGTGCAAGATCTCCCACCGAAAGTGAGAGTTGGAGCCTCTGCCTTTGCAACTCCGTGTGATGGGAACCCTGAAATGAACCATTGGATTTGATAGCCCTGGAAAGAGTCATTGGATCTGATAACCCTGAAAGGGCTGTTGGGTTTTGTTTTGTTTTGTTTTTTCTCATACTTTTTTGAGAAAAAAAAAATCAAAAAGTGCAGGTAGTGTGTAGTCTCTCAAGCCAACTCGTGCTCGTGGCAGTGCAAACTTTCCGATTGTCCAGCAGAACTCAATTTGTGATCTCTGTTCATATTATGCAGCTGGTCGATAGAACAGGTTTTTCTGAGTACATTCATAATATAACATACTGTATGTTCATCATATATTATATGTATATATATATATATCATAGACAGATAAGTGTAGATAGATAGATCGATAGACGGGCAGATGGATACATGTAGATGCATATATGCATAGATATATGCATAGATATTGAAGGAATTTGATCAAGCCAAATAAAACAAACAATATGTTCTCCAAGTTTTGGGCTCCTGCTATGTTTTTATTTGGCTGTATAAATTGTTTGATATCATAAAGGTACACTTTTTTTTTTGTTTTTCAATGATATTTTATTGATTTCATTCAAATTAATCATAAATCAACCCATTCTGGGTGTAACATGAACATAAGAACGGTACAAATGCCATTCAAAAGACAAATCCATTACCAACTTATACTGCCCATCATCTCCCTTCAAACATAACAACTCGATTATAAATCAAACCTACTGACCATTTCTTCACGAGAAAATATTGACCTGTACAAAAAAAAAAAATGTATATATATATATATATATATATATATATATATGTATCTTTGACTATGGTATACTTATACTGCCAATCATCTCTCTTCAACATAACAACTCGATTATAAATCGAGTATGTAAGGGTATATATATACAAGGGTATATACACACACACACACACACACACACACACACACACACACACACACACACACACACACCAAATAATCAGACAATATAAAATGAAAAGTGAAACACAGGACACAGAGGCAATTTTTTTGATATAAGAAATTGCAACTTTTCATTCCAACTTTCTTACATAAAATGATAGATATATATTTAATAATCTGCATTTGTATCTTTTTTTTTTTGATAGAAAACCAGCACTTTGGATTACAAAATTGTGTACACAACAAGCATTTTTCTTTCTTTCTCTCGCTCTCGCTCTTTCAGACAGTGAGGTGTGAATGTTAAAGACATCTTCATGCTGTAAGTTTGGTTTGTGACACATAGTCAGTTAGAAGCAGATGAGTGTAAAGCTCTGTGTGAAGCCCATGGATCTTATTCCCTTCTGCTTCTAACTTCACCATACTTTTTTACATCCAACATTTGTACAGGGTGGACGAGACGGCATCTACTTCTGAACTTGATGACAAATGGTCATAAAAAGACAGTGCGTATATTTTCATACTACTTCTACACATATCTCATTCTTTTTTCGCTGGTACGTACGTCAACAAAGAGACTACTCGATACAAAAAGACAGGGACACGATCAACTAGATTTGTTCTCTTTCTTCGGTTCACACAAGATGGGTTATCCCATTTCAAAATCCTGCAATTCGATATGACGTAGCTAGGCTGAAAAGTGCATAACACCATGCATTCACAAAATGCTATCATTCACAACAGCTGGGCAAAATGACCTGCACTTCATATTACCCTTCAGCTGTGAGAAAAAAAAAAAAAAAAATTGGCTTTGTGACTCTCTTTGGGTGAGAGAAAAAAAAAAAAAAAAAACAGGCCAATATTACATTTGTGGAAGTCAAATGTTTTGTGAGCAAAGATAATCTTGCTGTTTCAGTAAATTTTCTGTCTCACCATACAAGTCAACCAGACTATGGTAACATGTAGTGAGCAACAGTTAAGTTGTGCGTATTCGTTTTCACTGTTGTTTTAATGCACAATCCAGGCCATTGTACCAAGGCTTGAGATCTAAAATCTGTATTTTGAAATCCGTAAATAAACCACAATTTGATATCGTGGAGCACAGCCTCTCGTATCACTACAATGCTGCATGCTTTCATTTCTTGTTGATATTAAACAGCATGGCACTGTAAGCAGGAATTTTCATGGGAAATGCCAGATGTAAATCCATAATACATTGTTTTCCTAATCCTCCCCCTTTTCTATGCCAAATGAGAAGAAAAAAAAAATGACCAGGTACATGTAAGAGACCAAATGTCTCGATTGTAAATTGGAAAAGACGCATAGATCAGATAATACAGGGCTCGACACTAACGGTGGCCCGGGGCCACCAAAAACGCACGTCGGGCCACCAAAATTTCAGAAATGAAGAATTTGGTGGCCTGATCGGGCCACCAAAAAAGGTCGGATGTTTGCCTTTGGGCCACCAAAAATAAAAGTTAGTGTGGAGCCCTGGATAATACTTTGCTGTAACAGATGGGTTACCATGACAACAGTATCAACAATGCTTCCATTTTTTTCTTATTTCTTTTTTATTTTGCAAATACTTGATGACATTACCACTCTGTAATGTTGCATTTCCTGCACGATATTGGCGAAAGTTAGTGCAATTTGTTTAAAGCTATTTTATCTATCTCAAAACTTCAATGTGTGAATCACATCCACAACAAACGGGCAGTAATTGAACACTACCACCATGTCACTGCTTTAAGTATCCGCTTTCTCCTTCACACGAAATCAAAAACTATACACAGCTGTACGATAACTTTCAGATTGATCAACATATACATATATCTTATTCAGCAGATAGATGAAAGTTCTTTTACTTATCTTTTATCAATATACTTTGTACATGCACATCATATCTTTACAGAAGACTTACAGTGGTATAATTTTTTTTTTCCTACTTTTTTTTCCCACCGTCTCTACAATATTATGACCCCTGCTAGGTTCTGCACATCACAGCCGCACCATGTTCTAAAATTTATACAAAGAGAACTTAATTTTTTTTTATGAACCCTGCAATGTTCAACATGTCACAGTCGAACTGCACGTCTGTAATTGCCCAAAATTTACAAATTGAGTTGAATTTTCAAAACATTATTCTCTGAAGTAATCCTGAGCTCTTGTCGAGACGGGCATACAGTGGGAATGACAAACGCAGGCACGCATGAAATCAAATAATGTCTGTACCAGCACATTAATTTCAAAGCCTATACATGCACAACTATTAATAGTGGATGACTAATTGTATGTGGATGCAAGTAGGATGATGTATGCAAACTATGCAAGTCCGTACATTTGCCGTCGCAGGGAAATGCCATCAGAAGGCAACAGTTTTACCGAACAGTGTGATCTGAATTTCATATCTCATCGTATTCCCACTTACATACTTGATATATTCAATCAGCATTTCAATCTTTGAACGGATATGGATTTTTTTTTTCCATGATTGCAGCAGTGTCTCTACAAATTTATTCATACTGAGGAGTGCGAGTGTTCATGAACGATGTCATACTTGAAACATCAAGCATAATTGGTCGGACATGTGTAATCTGCGTCTTAAATCGTTGCTGATGGCAAAGGTTTCTCTGTAGAACCTTTCAAAGAAAAAAAAAAACAACAACATGGTCATTTGCAACCTTTCCATGCAATACCCTAATGGCACAAATGAATATTTCAATTAACGTGCTCATGAAATATTCATCTCACTTTGTAGCAGATGCCTCATTAGCTGTTCCTGACATACCACACTGGTAATTTGATTCCTCCAGATGTACGCATAACCTTGTACGGTGTATGATTACACTACACTGGATGTGAAATGCCTACTCATGCATTCAACACAAAGTGATATGATGCAATCAAAGATGTCTTAATTTGGCATGTAGCGTGTGAGTGCCAGTATGAAACAGAAACAAAAACATACATACATACATGTACTGAATAGCAGTGGAGTTGATTAAACATCTTTCATTTGCATACTAAAAGTAGACACAATGGGGTTTCGTAAACCAAGCTATTAAACTTTATCAAATGCAAAACCATCCACCATTTCACGCAATATTCATACTGATAGTCATCTTAAGAATATATAACCTCTGATAACATAACATAAAATTCATATTCAAATTTCTTTCAGCAGAAACGTAAAAATCAAAGGAGGTACCGTAAAAAATGTACGAAAAAACATAAAAGTGCCTTCTAGGCGTATAGGCGGCTATCGTGATACGCAGGATTAAACACGTACATCAAAATATAACATGTCGACATGATACAACTATACAAAGAAAATCTACAACATTCTCATAGAGATGTGATAATAAGGAATACAATGTTTTACATCGGCTTGATATGACAAAGTGCAGATAAGCATGAATAGGAAAAAGGAACGATTGATCACTCCATCAAAGTCTCAAAATTCTCATCTATCTGCCGAGTTCACAACCGAGCGACACACACAAAACTCTCACAGAGATTTCCATCTTGGGTAAATGATAAAACTCTATTTTGACAAATTCTAAGAAAACAAAAACAAAGAGAGAATTCCTATACATCACATTTTAAACACACATACACACAAAAAAAAAAAAAAATATGTGACAAAAATAAGACACTTAACGCAAGCACTCACTAAAAGCAATGGGCAGTCAGTGTCAACACACATAAATACATAAACCTGAGCTCCTAACAATCTAAACAGATGGAAGGCATTATCAACAATCCCTTTCTTTCGACAAATACGATATTTCTCTGTTTTCTTCAAAAAAGACAAAACGAATTGACAGAATGATGGGTTTGATCACTCGAGTCTACATACAGGATGTAGTCTTGCTAATGCAGAAGTCAAGCATTTAGTGAGAGAAGAGAAATAGAATTTATCGACGAGCAAAATATGGATGGATTTTTGTTTGTCACAAGGTGACCACAGAATTGCAACGCTACATTATGTGCCACTTCGCATAACTACACATGGACGTCTTAAACTTGCTAATCATTGCATTTTTTTCCAATTTCAAACGATGCTGTTCTTAATATCAAAAGCAAGACTGAGGCTCACTCCACACATTCTTCTATTGATGCTTGCTTTTTGCACACGTTCTGATTCAGAGGGAAATTATACTGAAAGACACGCTTTTTTTTTTTCCTGCAACATAATTATTTGCTTGGTTTCATTTGTACTCTATCTTGCATGCATCTTGGTGGATTGAAAAGCGGGTATCAGTATTCAAACCGATCTTTCCACATAATAGCATAATGACCTATCACATTACCGTGATTTTGTTGGTTGTTTTTCTCTCTGAATGTACAGTTCATGGGCAATGGCACATGTGCCATTGCAGGCTGAACTGGATGGAACACTACATTAATTTCTAAAAGGCAAGGAAATATTAAAGTGGAATATTTGTTACTATCCAGAACATCACAGATTTGCCCGGAGCCTCCCCCCCCCCCCCTTCTCTTTGAAAAAGCTAATATCTAAACATCCCTACTGATACCTCATCACAAATGCCAACACACTGGAATTCATCCATGTGCCCCCCCCCCCCCCCAAAAAAAAAAAAAAAAAAAAATGTCAGCCTCTTACATGTTTTCAAACAGCAATTGTGGGATAGAGGAGAGTGTAAAACAACAGCACCGTTCGGGGTAACCCGGGGAAATTATAAAGATGATTTCCATGTACAACTGCACTGCTCACAGAGCTCGTGCACCATCACTTGCAGTATTTTTCAGTAGCTGTCCGAGAGTCGGGGGGGGGGGGTGGGGGGGTAAGGTGGGGGGGCTAGGATGGTGGTCAATTGTCCGAAGTGACAGTCATCAGTCATACGGTCTCTTGGTCAAGAGAGCAGTTGCAGGGAAGTTTTACAAATTCCACAGCAGCAAAAAATATGAAATTGGGAAATTGTACGGATGGCAGGTAGACAAAATAAAAGACAGAAAAATGTTCACAGCAGATGTTTTGAAATATACCACATACATAAATTATATTACAGTTAAGAAGTTGTGTGAATAAAAGGAGATACATGTACAGTTGTACAGCATATTTTTCTTAATGACAGGAGAAAATAAAAATAAAACTATTTCGTATGTTCCTACATATTATATAAATCAAATAAAGCATATAGGGTTATGATAAAATATCACTTAAGACAATTACAACTGTCAGCAAATTCAACTGAAAAAAAAATAATAACATGCATGCACTAATGTGACCTCGTAATATGAGTCATGTCATGATATTTGATATCCAAATTGATGTCACCCTTGGCACATCACAATCATACTTTTTTTGACTATCAAGTTCTATAAACACCAATGTTAGAAGCCTCAAAGCACCAAAATGTGGAATACAGAATACATAAACAAACAAGCCAGAAAACAGCATGATAATATGAACAAAATCTCCAGGAGAAAACTTCATCACACAGTTTAAATACTGAAATCCACATGACAAGGAAATTTAGCAAGGAACATCCAAAAAAGAAGAAAAAAAAAGAAGAAATGTTGTGTGTGATTGTTGGACTTCTTTTTTTTTTGGGGGGGGGTTGGGTTAGGAGAAATTGAATTTGCTCTAGAACGGTTTGGAGGCAGGCCACACGTCTGAATCTCCTTGTGTATGAAAAAATAATGAGCTCTCATCTGACATGCTCCAGGGCAATCCAAGTACCTGATTGGTGGCCGTCAGACAACCCCATTAGGCAGAGGAAAACGGAACAATTAAACTGATAATTTAGCCATAATCTCATCACTAACCAATTCCCTGTCCTTACCAAGCTACGCAGACCAACTACAACCAAACTCCCAAAATGAACAAGCAAACATAATCCATGCTATGAGGTGGTGAAAAGTTTCCTCGGGGCGGGCCTTTAGTTTTCGCAGAAAACAAATTACTAGAATTGGTTGGCAGCCAATTTCAGCGGCCCCGTTCACACCAGTGAAAGATTCACGAGGTTAATCGCATCATTCCCACTGAATGAAGACTGGCTGAACATTCTACAACTTAGGTTTAAGCACTGTTATTTCAATCAATGTATAAGACCAGTTTCGGGAAGTACTTGGTGTATATTACTTTAACTCTGTACACAGTTGCTAGTGCTATCAAGCATTATCTATCACAACCAAAAATTGTATTTTGGCATGGAAATAAATGCAGTCTCACCTCAAAACTAAGTTTAGCAATCCCCCTCTATCTAATACTCAACCAACCCCGATATAAAAATTTGCCACTTAGACCCTAAATCCATATGTTATGTATACTTAGTCTTTAAAAAAATCAAACAAATTCATGTTTAATTGTAATTACTCTTGCACATCAAAATTTGCCCTGACCCTGAAAATACCCTCCAGAAGAATCATCATAGCATTCTTAATTCATGAGGAAAGGTTTAAAGATCGCATTCCTTATTCAGTTCTGAAAATAATATCTTCTCCTGCAATCATCAGTTTCACAATGTATCTTCTTCTAGAAAAGAGCATAACAGCTGGCAACGACATAAAACGGTATTTATAGCGGGCCAACCATTTTTTATGAACTCTAACCGGGCAATGCGAAAGAAAGAAGAAATATGTAGCAAACTTCCTCTGTCTATTCTGATAAATCGCTGGACTATGAATCAAGAAGACTTTGACAATGGAAACCCATTCCTTGCTTCTCACGCACTTGAGATTTTGTCTCCCTGTCCTCGCGAGCAAACAGACAGATGCCACATGAATAAACTGCTCTCCAGCAGCCTTCCATAGAAGAGGTGAATTTTTTTGTCTGTGTGTGTTTTTTTCCGAGAATACCACCTCTGTTCTCCTGGGAGAAATGGGGGGGGGGGGAAAATATCTGAATGCTGCATATTTCCTCTGCCACCTCCGATCATGTGGCAATGTGCCAGGTGTTCATCTAGGGCATGGAGGTTAAAAAAAAAAACAACAAACGCTGACTGATATTCACGCTAATATGCATTTAATTATAAAAAATTAAAAAATCTTTGGCTGGCAGGGTCCATGTGTGTTAATGATGACATTAGAGCTTTTCATGTTAGCTGACCCCCAGGCTATTTGGGGGATGTTTAATACTAAGACTTTTCCAAAAGTAACCCCACGTTTCTGGGTGACATTGCAAAAAGAAAACATATTACCAAACACACAGAGACCAAACAACACAAACAAAATTGCTGGGAAATTTTTCATCATGAAGGCACCGATTTCCCCAGCAGGCTGCCTTGACTTCCAACGACATCATCTTAAAAGATCACAAGACAATAGAAGAGCTCCTATCACCCTAGCGCTAACGATGAGAGGCGTACAATTTGTCCTTCCAGGAATGGGCACTGCCCGCAAGTAACACTCGTTCTTCAAAAAGTCTTCTGAAGCTACAGAACTGGTCTTCGACGGGCTAATGGGGTCATTAATGGGCTTTCAACCATTAATGGAGTTGTTGGTTTCAGAGGCTCTGAGGCATATATTTCTTGCTTACAGATCGCAGTCGTACATACGGGAATAGAATTTTGGGCTGCCGAGTTTTCAAAATCGTATCCAGAGATATGACATCACAGGCACATCAAGGGGAGAGATTACAGAGCGCTAAAAGAAAAAAAAATGTATATATTCTCTGTTACCATGGAAACCTGATCCAGCTGATGATTTTTTTTTTCTTTTTCCAGACATGGAGCTAATGCCCATTTAGCAAAATTGCATGGATGTCTACAAGGTATGCTTCATTTTGTTGCTGTTATTGTTGTTTGGCAAATTTTTGCCGCACGACAGGAAATTTGCTCACTGCTGGGACCTCTTCTCCGCGCAAGCGTGATTGGCCCGCGGTCATTGCAGGCACCGCTGAGACACGGCGCAGCAACTCCCTAATTCTCTGGTGCTGCGGGGTATCCTCCTCTCACCCTTCAGAAAAAATGTGAGCTTCACAGAAACATCACCATCTTCTTTCTTCCTTTTTTTACACATTTTCTTGAGAAAATCTGAATAGAACCTGGCCTTCTGCATGAGAGACGGAATGCAAGGGGGAGATAAATGTATTTATGGATGGAGGAAATGTGCACGTAATTACCACATTCATGGATTTTTCCACGCAAAGAAGGAGCGTATACAACAATCCTGGAGGAAGGAGTTTTATTCTCATCTCTCTTTTATCTTCTCTGTCCTTTTTTTTTTCTGCTTTGTAAAGGAATACCAGAGAACAGCACAAACATGTGCAACTATAACATTACAAACACAAGTAAAAGAAATTTCACACCAGCAAAACATCTGAACAATACAGCGGACATGCTAATCCCCCCCCCCAAAAAAAAAAAAGGATACAAAATGTGTCAGAACAGCAGAAGCTGGCAAAATGGGAACCATGGACCCCTCCTCAGCAGCCCAGGGCAGTTTCACAGGGTGAAGCTGAAATACAGGGACAAGTTGGTCCAGTACTTTTCAATCCTGATATTCGATCAAACTCTGAAATGGGCAAGTTCCTTCTCACTAACACTCTAAAATGCTGCCACCAATGATTCATTTGGCGGATATTCTTAAAATATTCAAAATCATTAAAATTCAAACTGATTCATTAATGAGCTATGAATTCTCGACGGCACTGTCAATTACGTTTTCATTTTCAATGCATCACTGCAAGTTCGGTCATTAATATTACATTTGCCAATATAGACCCCATGACCAACATTATGGATGCTGCTTTGCAGCATACCTATTCCATAAAAATAGATGCTGTAGTAAAAAAAAATGGGGAGAAATATCATCTCTACGATCAACAAAGGATGATAATTCTAATCCTCGAAGCACACTCCCGCCAATCTTCTTCGTGATATTTTAAATCCAACCAAACTTAGAGTTGTACTGAATTTCAGCGATGCCACATTGTCAAAACAAAATGATTAAAAAAACTAGGATGCAAAAATAACTTCAAAACAAGAGATTAGCTTCTGACATTTGTCATTGGGTATATGAGACAACAATACTGATCACATCACAACGGCCCCTACCTCCCTCCTCCTCCTCCCCCCCCCCCCCAGCCCTGCCCCATGACTTGAAAATAGATACTGACATCCGTGGATAAATATGCGCATCATTTCAACGTAAGTACAAAACTTTATATGACCTTATACGTCAGCCTAGACATTCCTCTTCACCCCCCCCCCCCCCCCAAAGGAGAGGGAGAGGGAGCGCAAAAAAGTGGGGGGGGGGGGGGTAGAAGAGAGGGAGAGAGCGAATCAGCCTAAAATCAACAAACTGATGACATAAGTCGTACATCCAGCATGACTATAGCCTCAAGGACATCGCAGATATAGCATTACGCGTATCCCCCAAAGTTTTGCATGAACAAAACATGTTTGCGCGATCAATTTTGCTTCGGTTACTTTGCCAAGTTGATGAATTAAACATTACAAAAATAGAGAGAGATGAGAGAGGGGGGAAGAGAGAGAGGGAGAGTTTTTCTTTCCTTATGATATTTAGGAATCTGCCTCATTTCTCACTTGTAACATCATGAGAGAGACTTTACGAAGCTGTAAAACATAATGAGATAAACATATCATGAATATATGCAGGTCTTTCTGCGATGCATAGAAAACATGCTTGTATTATTTACTGTCAGTGTGAAAATCTCTTTACACAATGCACTGCTGGCATTATAAAACTTCTCATTGTGTTGCTTCTGTTTTATTTCCTATGTCTCTTCCTCTCTTTCTCTCCCTTTCATGTTATATGTTTCAAGCTAAAATAAACAAAAAGCGTATCTGTCAGTTTAATACCAATATGTATATATACATGTATATACTGTATATACACATATATATTTCTCTCTCTCTGTTTATCTGTCTATCTATCAAACAATCCATATCTATCTATGTATACCTATGTAATATACATACATACATACATACATACATACAGAATTGACCTGATTGAGTGCACAGTGCATGACAAGAATATTTTTACATACAACACAGAAAAAAGGGGGTGGGAGTGAGGGATTAATTTCAAGCTTGCATGTAATTCCTCAAAGAGATTACTTACAGGATTGATTAATTTGATGTATAGCCCCCCATATTTCTTTATCTTATCTTACGGTCCATCTGAAGACATTTAATTAAGTTGAAATGGAGACCGATGAATGATTTCAATTCCCTCCATAAATTTCCAACTGAGCCCCACGCCTCTTCCCCCCCCCCCCCTCCACCAAAAAAAGAGAAAAGAAATGAACAGAAATGCATCAATAGATAAAGCAATATAGTGGACTCCCGTCATAACGAAGTCCTCAGGACTGGCAGTTTTCTTTCCGTATATTAAAATTTTGTTATAACCAAACAAATAAACAATTTAAAAAAAAAAAGATCAGATGATGTGGCGGCCTGAATTCTTACTTTGTTGCAACCAGAATTTCCCTACAACCGTGCTCGTTATAACAGGAGTGCACTGCATCACAATCCTGCATAAAGGCTTTGAAAATACAAATTTTCGACAGGGCATCATTTCATAAAGCTCAATTAAAGAAACTACCGCAAAAATCACGATTTAGAAGCCTTTCCATACCCCCTCGTTTCATATGCCTATGCGATACATATAAGCCATCTCAACGAACATGGATACATGTACCATCAGGAACTTGCATATAAACACAATGTCCTGTATATCAGAAGCCATATACACAAAGACCCCCCCCCCCCCCCCAATCTCGGACAACACTGAAAAACTACCTTTTAAACTGTCCTCAAGACATACACCCTTGGGACATGCTACCCAGAAACACACCAGAGAAGTTGGGGGGGGGGGGGGGGGGCAAGCACAGATGAAACAAGAAAAATTGTAACTCTTATTTTGGCATATCTACCATCACTTCACTTATGTCTTTAGAGTACCATATGCTACTGCCCACTACACACACAGAAAATTGGGGTATCATTTTACCATGTATAATGTATCCAGCCGAGGCTGTTTACAAAATGGACGGCTGAACGCGAGCGCCAGTCGGATTTGCTGCATTTTTGCTCTGATTCCGAACGGCCCGGGATTGGCCGCTCCTCCGTACATCAATCAGAGGCGGGTGGGCGTCGCGAAAAAAAAAAATTATTGCATGCATCGGGATGGGCTAATCGCGCGCGTCTTGTGTTTCAGGCTCTCGCCGCAAACCCTTTGCCGAGGGTGTTTTGGGAATTACATTTCCCATTTATTTATTTTTTCATCCTCTCCCTTTCCTTTACTTTCCTTCCCAAACTGATTCTTGGAAGTGCTTGATATGCAAGTACCTCCTCATGTATGTGGAAATTGGTTCATCAGCACGAAGCAGAATCCTGCATAATCATCCCTTTAGTTACGTTTAGATCGGTAAAGAAAAAGATTGGTTTCGAATTCCCATCCATGCATTTTCATCACAGAGTACGCGGGAAGCCCGGCTTTACAACGATCACATTC
The DNA here is from genome assembly GCF_964275005.1 of Diadema setosum. Lineage (NCBI taxonomy): Eukaryota > Metazoa > Echinodermata > Echinoidea > Diadematoida > Diadematidae > Diadema > Diadema setosum. The sequence continues at coordinate 10,519,382 of NC_092706.1, forward strand.
TTGATCGGGATAACATCAGATTGTTGGCAGCCTCTCTGCGCTGATAAATTTTGTTACACATCATTTTCTGGCACGGCATTAGTGACCGTCTAGACGGTAGACTGGACGGGTGACCACACGCAACAAGATCAAATCCACCAAAGAGAAAAAGCAAATGAAGGCAGAGAGAGAGAGAGAGAGAGAGAGAAAGAGATAGTCTGAGATAGTCTGAGAGATACAACAGGGAGCCAAATCCACAAAAACGCTCTGTAGAGATAGAAATAAACACAATTCTGATAATTAAAACAAAGCAAACCACGAAATATAACAACTCTTCTTTATGAGAGATCCTTGACAACACCATCAAAAAAAGCGACAGAGAAGAAATGGAAAAGACCAGGGGGGTGTTTCATAAAGCTGTTCTTCAAGTTACGAACAACTTAGAATGACTGGTGATCATTGCAACTGATTGACAAATTGCCCTACATTGATGTAAATAAGCACTGAATTGATCAGCGTTTTAGTAGTAGCCATGATAAAAAAAATCATGGGCCTACATATGTATTTACATTGATGTAGGGCAATTTGTCAATAAGTTGCAATGAAAAACATCTTGACGGAAGAATTTCATGAATTCGAATGACTAGTGATCAGTTCTTACGTGCTATACTTTAAAAATTTCAATAATTCAGCACAAGAACTGATCATCAGTCGTTCTTAAGTCGTTTGTAACTTTAAGAACAGCTTTATGAAACACTCCCCAGGACAAATGACACAAGTCTTATCATTTCCCCATGAAAACATTCGACAAGATGGAAGGGGAATTATGAGAGCGCAGCAGTGCAAAGTGCAATTGCACAAACATTTAGAAGTCATCTGCCTATTTGCCGCTCGACACTGGTGATCACAGACATCAACCATGTGATCGTTGGAAGCAGACTGTTACAATCGATACATCATTAGACTTCAAAAAAAAAACCAACCAATTGTAAAATAAACAGAGGAGATGAATGTGTATTGCAGTATATACCAAAAACAAACAATCACAAACTTTGGTATTTTGGGTGAATGTTGGAAAATCAATCGCTGCTATTCACCAGTTATTATTGTTACTGGGCACGACCAAATAGTTTTCCTGGAAAGAATGACCAGATAGAATCGGACTGTCTTTGATTGCAGTTGGATATGTTACAAAGAAATGTAATCTCTCCGTGGGACGAAACGTGCTCGATAGAGGAAGACCGCTCAGTAGCTTCGATCAATTATAGCACCCTGGGGGGAATTGAATGGGTCTGTTTATGCTGACTCACCAAACAGACAACCAAACAATGCCAAACAAACTCGCAAGGCATTAAAAAAAAAACACACACAAAAAAAAAAGGCAACAACACTGTCGTATCAGACATGGCTTAAAGGGCCGCTTCAAGCGACGACGCACAAAACGAGACTGTTAAATGGCAGTACAATCAGCGGGGAAACATGAGACACATACAGCCGAACACATTGAGAGGGCCTGAACATGATTGGGCATTGGGAAAAATTTGTTTATTTGACCTGGCAGATCACATTTTAACTGGGCAGGGGGTGGGGGGAAGGGAGAGGTTTGAGATATAAGGGGAAAATCTGGGACCACTATGGGAATTTCAGAATTAGGGTGCTCACTAACACTTGTTAGCCAGGAAGGGGGGAAGGGAGGGGGGAGAGGAAGGAGAAGAGACCCCCCCCCCCAAAAAAAAAAAAAAGAGAGCAAAAATTGGAAGAGGGAAGAAATGTTGCTATTAGTCATGCCTCTGTGACTCACAGTGGGGCTTGGGAAACCATAGTGTCTCGCGCCGTCTCCCCGACTGATCGCTCCCCCGCGACAGCTCACCCTCGGCCCGCTAATTTCGGAGCCGGTCAAACGACGGCTTAGCGGGAGGTGTCATCTTTCCCATTCTTCCTTCCTGCTCTATGCCTTTGTAAATTTTGTCTTAAAGGAGCAGGGAAATGCACTTTTTTGAGGAAATTCTTACCCTGGGCAATAACACAGCTCTTTCTCAAATTCCTCTTATTCATCAACAATGATAATATATACCGTGTGGAATTTTGGTAAAATTATTTGTTGTTCTTGCCTCTACAACCGTGTCATCTTTACAAAAAGCGTTCGCAGTAGAATTAACAAAATGAAAATGCACATTTTTTTTTTTTAAGTAATTGGGCTAAAACCCAACCCCCAAATACTTTATGGCTGTCTTTAAGTATATCATTTGCTGATGAAGAATTGTTCTTTTCTACTCATGATGCTATATCATTGAGAGCATGGGGAGCGGGGCGGGGGGGGGGGGGGTTGTGTCTCTTTTAGTTACAAGTAAAAGGCTCAAGTGGTCAGTGTCAATATGATATTCACTCATAGACACCGTTGTTTGTCTCTCCGGCAGCTTACAGCTGAATTGCATTACAAGGGCTTGATATTCCACTCATGCAAGGGCCGTAAATGACTGCCACTTTACCGTCACGAGAGCTACTTGAGCCTTTCGCCGGCCAGAAAAATCGGTGAGGAGGGGAGCCGGGCTCGGTTTCTCCCGATGCCACCGACTCGGCCTTTTTTCTTTTTTTGCGTTCTCGTGGAGCAGCGCTCCATTCGGTCGCCCCTCAGAAGCAATATCACACGGTTTCTTTGAGGACGCACATAAGTGCAGACACCTTCATACCCTCTCCTCTCTAGTGATACCATCGCGCCCCCCCCCCCACACAGCCATCCACCAGTCCCCCCCCCCCCCTTCACCCCGCCATTCCTGTTCACTCTCACCTAAAATAAATCTGCCGCGACGAGAAATCCAATTTACCGACAGGATATTGAGCGGTACATACACGCGACTAGAAAACCGCTGCTGGAGCCTTTTTTTTTTTTTTTTTGCCGCGGTGCGTCCTCAGACGAGTCTTCACCTTGGTCGGCACGCTTCTTTTCTCCTCTGCCACGCACACTTCCCATCATCCCCTTCTATCCACTGGCGACTAAGACCTTCTGAGCATAGAGTTTCTTCTATTGTACTCTCACACTGTGACAAAAGCAGCATATCAATTGAAAAACAAAAATAAAAAAACAATTAAGAATGAAAAAAACAGGGTATATCATTTCATGCCGTCACTTTCAGGAGGTTCTATAACCTACAAAATCATTCCAATTAAAACTGTAATCACATCACGTTCCTATGACAGATCAAGACCCTTTGACACCTGATTGGACAAATACCAGGCAATGGAACATACCATTACCTGGATATGTGTCAATCAAATGTCATGGAGTTCAGGGAGGTTTGACCTCAACAGGGGAAAAAAAAAAGAGGGGGTATTTTGATAACAATGAATGACATCTGACATTGGGGAATAGAAAAGAAATTGGCTTTCGTGTCAATAATGCATCACAATCTGACAGCGGGGTCTGGAAAGCCCAATGTGGGTGAGGTGGTATGGTGCCTCTCAGAACTAGACAGTCTTATTTTTTTCACCTCATACAGAAAGATCATATGCAAGAGGAGATATTTCTGTAACAACAAGAGGCCCATCCATATATCATTAAGTCTATTTGCTTGATGTCCTCAACTTTTCTGGGGCAGAGCTAGAACCGACGAAAATATAGGTGGGCAAAAATAGAAAGCACAAAGATAAAACTGCTACTTTACTCATTGCTTTGACTTCTGTTTTATGATGCAAGGCTATCTCTCCCTTTCTCTCTTTCTCTCTCCACGTCTTTTTATCTCCTTCTAAATCTATTTCTCTGTCTATCTTTCTGTCTGTCTGTCAGAATGTCTTTCTACTCGCTACTCTCCCTAGCCTACCTTGCTTGATGGGAATACTTTGGGTCCCATGGCAAAAATAACCATTCCCAAATCTCATTCAGCTAACCAGCAGTCACAATTATAAACCAGAATACTCATGGGGGGGTGGGGGGGGGTGTCCCCTCAACTCTTTAAGAGGCCAAAGATTTTCTTTTCATTTTGTCCTTTATTTCTCTCCAACTCTCTTGTTGATGATTTACAAAGAAAAAAACACCTGTAATAGGAACGTCCTTATGACCAGTGAGAATGCAGTTCTGCATCGTACTGTACAGTGGGAGTAGCAGAAGTGTATGTAGTAGTGGTAGTAGTAGCAGAAGCAGTGGGAGCAACTGTACCTGCAGTAGTCATAGTAGTAGGAATAGTTATAGTTGTTGTAGCAGTGGTAGACATGGTAGCAGTAGTGGTAGAAGAGTGGTAGTGGTGTTAATGGTAGCGCTAGCTAGTTGCCACAGGTAACAAAAGTAGTGACGGTGCCTTTTGCAGTGTAATACATATTGCCTTTGTTTCTTCACTACTGAGTGTGCGCCACTGTGAATTTAGTTTGTTGTAAGTTCTCATATAACTATTCGGTAATCACCGTTGCCATGACTGCAAGCCTCTCAACCAATGGTGTTCAGAGGGCAAAAGGGAAAGAAGATTTCAGTTCTGATAACGAATATGTAAGTTTAGTTGCAATGTGTTGTATCAACACGGGAACGCCAAATAGATACCCAATGCTTTATCTACGCTAAACACTCCAGTGAGTAAAGAAACTGCGATATAAAAACCTTATGCTGTTATTGTTGTTGTTTTTTTCATCACACTGAAACTGCACTGTACCTATTTCAATATCTCGCATCTGTCGTATCACCTTTAATAACAATGCAGACATGTCAACCTTCACCTTACAGAAGCAAAAGATGAGAGCGTCTTACTGTTTGCTCACGGATGTGATGGCAATTATGGAAGAAAAAAAGAACAGCAACAATATCAGATAGGATGAATACGAAACAAGGAAACAACAAAGAAAAAAAAATGGATGGCAGAATAAAGATATATAAGGAAACTAAACCACAACCAAAACCTGTAGACAGATAAGATTACATGTAGCTCATGAACGAAATGTGCACAATGCATGTCTGATAAAGCAGCGGGCCGACAACTCCAAACCTACAAAATGTAAGAAGAGTGAAACAAATAATGACATGAAGAAAATCTCAACGATTATTCGTCGCAACGTGCCCCGTCGTCACGGACGGACCTGCAACACAAACAAGTTGGACGACACCTAGTGTACAATGTAGGTAGGACGTGTAGCAACAGGAGATGAACAGAAAACAGACAGACACACAGACGGAAACGCCAACGTGACGAAAGCAAGGCAACAGACGGTTCTTTGGCAAAAGTAACAACGCCTCGCTCCTCGCCTTTTTTCAAGGCAGAGGAGCGGCAAAGGAGAGCATAGCCCTCGAGACCTAATGCATTACTATGTTCCGTCGAGGTCCATCAAATACCAAATGTTCCTCTAGATAGTCATTGAATGGACCAAAAAGAACAACTAATAGTAATAAAATCTCTGTAGAGGGCTCTGCTTTCAATCTTTTTAATTTTTTACAATATACAAATGGCATTCTACACAATTTCTGATATTGCTTCAGCCTACAAACAAAAACATTTTCTTCAGTGGAAATTAAAATCAATGCACTCATACTTTGACATCTTGATTCTTCAAATTTCATACAGAAGTTGTTCCATTAACACAAGAATAGATACGAATAGATATGCATAAAATAAACTTTATGATAAAAAGTTTGATCTAGAAGAGTTTGTTTTTTGTAAGTCCAGTTGAGTTGATCATTTCTTGTGAGATTATCTGCGATGGCCTTAAGCAACCTTTGAATGCGACTCCACCTACATAAAAAATCTTACCACAATCATGCACATGGTAGTAAACCACAATTTAACATCAAAAGTCAATCAATTCGAATATGCAAATAAGATGCAAATCATTCATGGCTTTGGTTTCTTCCCAAATGCTACATCCCCATCAACCCACATCACATCATACCGACACAAAGTTGCCACAAAAAACAAACAAAATACCCTCGACTGAAAATCGTTTCCAGGCACAGTGTATGCATTTTCTCATTTCACTACTGTACTCTTGAAAAACCGTGACTGTTGGTATCACCCTGATACACTTTTCGTACTGATTTGCAGGCATGAACTTGCATGTGGACCAGTCTGCACCAATTCTTGGGTGCTCGAGTTGAACAAAAATATTAGAATCAACCGTGCAGTAATGTGGTAGACTAACAATAAAGGCATACCGCAGTTACAATGTATATAGCTTTATACCTTTACAGATAGCAATGTTTTGAGATTTAATGAAAACTTTCTATCAACCAATGAGTGCCATCAGCAGGAGTTGCATGAATTAATCATAATGTATATCATGAACTGGAGGCACGCAGTCATACTGTATAAGCTGTTATTTTCGTAAGGGTTTAATTTTCACGAATTTTGCGAATCACAGTTGGATCTCGAATTTAGCAACACACGAATATTGTATGTCTCCATGCACTTGGGAAATAGTGCATAATTTCACTTTAGCATCGGTGTCAATTCGCGAAAACAACATCTCGCGAAAATGTCTATGACCTCCTCATTCGTGAAAATAACAGCGTATACAGTATTTGACAGCAAGATTTGATATCATGATCAGTCAGAGATTCCATACAGGGCAAGAAATCACCAGCTTCAAATACAAATATTCCAGTTCATTTTGGAGATAGAATCAGCAGTTTATCAGCAGACAATTATCCTACCCGTTCCCAAAAGAACTGCCATCCCATACCATGATGTGATTTGCGAAATTTATGAACTTGAAAAACTTTCCCCTTACTACCCAATCTGCTTTATACCTGCGTTTTGAGTTGTATTTCTTTTCTAAATCTTTCTAAGCATTCATCTGTATGCAAATTATGATATACTTATTTACTTTTGGGCAATAGCCAAAAAAAAAAAAAGTACTTGGTGTCATGCTACAAAGGAAATCAGCAACAACATCAAAAATTAGTCTGGCTTATCTGAAGAACTGTATAACCACTTTCCTGGGGATTATTATTTTATTCCTATCAGTTTTGAATAACCTTCAAAAGCTTTATGAGCAAAAAATAGTACAAATGTGCACCCGGACTCAGCCCAGCATGGCAAACTGTAGGAACAAGTTTTTCAGGCAAATGTGGGGCTCGAGTTGAACAAAAATATTAGAATCAACCGTGCAGTAATGTGGTAGACTAACAATAAAGGCATACCGCAGTTACAATGTATATAGCTTTATACCTTTACAGATAGCAATGTTTTGAGATTTAATGAAAACTTTCTATCAACCAATGAGTGCCATCAGCAGGAGTTGCATGAATTAATCATAATGTATATCATGAACTGGAGGCACGCAGTCATACTGTATAAGCTGTTATTTTCGTAAGGGTTTAATTTTCACGAATTTTGCGAATCACAGTTGGATCTCGAATTTAGCAACACACGAATATTGTATGTCTCCATGCACTTGGGAAATAGTGCATAATTTCACTTTAGCATCGGTGTCAATTCGCGAAAACAACATCTCGCGAAAATGTCTATGACCTCCTCATTCGTGAAAATAACAGCGTATACAGTATTTGACAGCAAGATTTGATATCATGATCAGTCAGAGATTCCATACAGGGCAAGAAATCACCAGCTTCAAATACAAATATTCCAGTTCATTTTGGAGATAGAATCAGCAGTTATCAGCAGACAATTATCCTACCCGTTCCCAAAAGAACTGCCATCCCATACCATGATGTGATTTGCGAAATTTATGAACTTGAAAAACTTTCCCCTTACTACCCAATCTGCTTTATACCTGCGTTTTGAGTTGTATTTCTTTTCTAAATCTTTCTAAGCATTCATCTGTATGCAAATTATGATATACTTATTTACTTTTGGGCAATAGCCAACAAAAAAAAAAAGTACTTGGTGTCATGCTACAAAGGAAATCAGCAACAACAACAAAAATTAGTCTGGCTTATCTGAAGAACTGTATAACCACTTTCCTGGGGATTATTATTTTATTCCTATAAGTTTTGAATAACCTTCAAAAGCTTTATGAGCAAAAAATAGTACAAATGTGCACCCGGACTCAGCCCAGCATGGCAAACTGTAGGAACAAGTTTTTCAGGCAAATGTGGGGCTCTTTCCTGCTCATAACCCAATTCCAGGTGTGTATTTTTGGATGCACATTTTTTCGGAAACTAATCTTGTCTGTATACATATTTTTTTCTTCCTGTTGTTCACAGTACAGTTCGTCTGCGGTTTTACAGAGGAATAGATACACACACATTGTCAGATTCTTTCCTGCTTCGTGTTGTCACTTTAGTTTGGATCTTTTTTTTTTCTCCACCTTCAGCATGACTACCATTCCTAGAAAGAGATGACCTCATTTGGGTACAGACGGCCCAGTGTAAAGTGATGTCAGCGAAGAGATATACATATTTCCCCCTCATCTCCACAGGAATGAGAGCTAAGGGAACCTTCATGCTGCCATCATACTGAAGTTAGTGAACTTGCGCCCTGATTATCTGATGCTCACTCACAAATGCAGCATCAAGTAGCAGGAGGGCGATACGGTTTCAAGCGGCGGAAGGAATATATTATTTTCGCGAGGTTGATCTTTGCATTTTCATGAAGGCTACTGACAGAGATGTTTGGGGAGAGAGAGAATATCTCGCCCCTCTCTTCTGGAGTCAAGGCGGCATCATACCAAAAACTTCTGCCGCTACGGCTTGATGTCGTCGGGGGTGTAGTATTGCCCCTCCCGGAGGTACTCCTTGAGTCGCCGTGGCAACGGGAGGGCATCGATGTGGTCCAGGCGGACGTGGCGGCGGATGACGAAGCGGCACATGTGCTGGAGCGAGCGCGCTTTCTGGAAGCGCGAGATGGGGTACAGCAGCTGCAGCGGGATCGGCGGGAGGCCCGGCCAGCGAGGGCGCAGGAAGTAGAGGAACCGCCCGTTCCGCGAGTGCCGCATCGCCTCCTCAATGAACTCCACGATGGAGGAGCTGCCGTGCGTTGTGGGTTGGGACCAGAAGCTGAACTTGCCTGCAAGATGGAAAACAGCAAGGAAACAATAAAGTATACAATGATACAAGAGACTGACTGACAGGGTATTGGTGCATACTGTAAAACCAGAAATATCCTCGGCATGAAACTTTCAGGAATTTAAGCCAACAGTCTTTTTTTGCAGCACAAAACTTTCATGACGTGCCACTGGCACGCAGTATCATGGCTCCCTGTGAAACTTATGAAAGTTTCATGCATGTGAACACTTCTGGTTTTACAGTAAATGTGTGACTTCAATAGGCTTGAATAATGCAATTGAGGAACATTTATGCAGTACAGTAGGCCCCAAAATCATTACATTTACTCATTAATAACATCTGCTTTCACCACTTTCAGGCAATAGATTAGGGTAGAATCATCTCTATTTTAAATCACATGCAAACAATAATAAAACCAGAAAGATGATACAAACGTGTATTTGCTCTTTAATTGCACACATTTCCAAATGGATTTTGGTCTGGATACAAAAGCAGACATTATTACATGTTTTTGACAGGGGGAAAGTTATATAATGTAACAATCTTTTCATTGAAGTGGAAATATCAGTCCAGTATTTCCTCATTTCATACTGCTATTTTGCGATTGCTGAAAATAATTCTTGCTGCTCTTGAATTAGTAAATGCACATTCACATTTGCCGAAAATAGATATTCGTGGAATGTACCCAAGGATGATCACGCACTACTGGGAAACATATTTACACGAAACAAATGACAATCCAGATGTATGGAATCAATACAATTATATAACATTAGGCAATTACAGCAAGGCAAGTCACTGCAACATAGGCCAATTAAAATCTTCTCGTGTAATGGGTGAGGCTTTTCATTTTGAATGCATTGAATGGTACGATTTGTAATAACACATATATGATCTAACATTTTTAAAGACATTTATATGAAGTTTGATATTATATATTCTATGATCAGTTGTCATTGTTGCACTTAGTTCTATCTCTCTCTCATGCAAGGTGTCAATACACATTATGCTCATTGCAAAATATAAATACCATCTACAATCATTACAAAGTTATCTGCTTTTGCAAGATATCAATGGCTATGTACAACTGTACACTGCAACTGACTGACAAACTGCCTTTCATCAACAGAAACATACAATCTGTTGTGATACAAATAACCTTACACAAGAATCAGCATTTTTGAAATTATTCCACACTGTATTTTTATGTCTGAATTCTCTTTCTCAATACATTTTGCTCACCCAGTAACCCTTCAACTTATACATTATTTCTGTCACTACTGTGAACAAATCTTAAAATGATGGGTGAAGTTTGGTCAAGGGTGACGAGGTGAACAGAATTCATGCCAACAACATGCGAAAGCAAAACCTTCCTCTTGCCTTTAAAGCTACAAACGAGGTGCCCCTACAACCACATAGTGACACAAAATCGCCGCATTTTGCCACTCTCAGATCATCGGCTTCCCCGACCTATTGATTAAAAAGCTACAGTTACCAGCTCAATTACAGCCGATGGAAATCACGCGAACCATTAGCAACGTCACACACGCCGCGGCAACAACGACGGAATCAAATCAATAGACAGCAAGCACCGTCTGCCCCTGCAAAAAAAAAAAAGTCCAACTGGGAAGAGCTCAATTCTATTCCGCTTGTGGCACGTCAGCGTAACCCTGGGCCCTTCGACATCCCAAATTTTCATAACAACACAGATATCAGTTGTCTGGGAAGGCACAACACTTTCGACAAGAAGCGCAGACCCATTTGGTTCTTTGAAAAGGAGAGTGGACATTGTCTCTTTATCTTGATTCGTGAGGACATGGTGATGGTTGTGGTTATTCACGCGGCAGCAACTCTCATGTTGATGGAAAATGTCTCTTCAAGTGGAAGTCACAGAAATCGTTTGATTTGCCTTTCTCAACATCAATTCCCCTTCATCTCTTTCATCATCTTCTTCTTCCTTCTTCTTCTTCTTCTTCTTCCTCCTAAGTGTTTTTTTTTGCAGCTCAGATCACATTTGAAATCAAAACTGTCTCAGTCTCCTCCTTTCATTAAAGTTTGTCGCCAAATATATGCGGATGTCTGCATGGCCGGACACCCGCTATCACATTTGTTGTATCAAAGGAAAAAAAAAAATCATCACTTTAGTTGATTGTGGTATGTCAGCTTGTTTCTGAACACTTTGTCAAAGTCATTTATAGAATGTTCTGGTCTCTGCTGTGGTCAGGGTTTGTCTTTGAAACCAATGCTGGAACCTCCGGGGGGCTCTCGTCCCACTCCCAATCCCCGGCAAAGCGCTCAAGATTTCCCCGGCTGTTCAGAGACATGGTTAGGACGTCTGAAATTCCACCCGCTTTTGCTAGCTCGCAGAGATTATCACGCTGCAAAACACTGAGTGCAGCCACTGAACTGAGAACGCCTGAAATTGCCACCAACTGTACACACGGTAACGGTCACGGACTCGATTAAAGATGTTCTCGTAGAAGTGCACGATTCTACAACCTTGTTAGAGACGCAGGAAATTAAAAAAGGGGAGGGGGAAGCAGACAAAGGCTGAATTTGTTTGTCTTTCAGGCCAATACAACATATTCTGTCAAAAAATTGTTGTTGTTTCAACAAGCTGTCTGCTTAAAAAAGTCAGAACAAATGAATGAATCGTACTCCAGCTTTGCTGCTACGCTAGCTGCAGGATGTATACAGCAAAAGTGAAACATCTCATATAATTGATTTTTCATGCTGAATCGAATTCAGTGACTTGTGTTTCAGATGAATCTATTTTTGTACAAAATTTGATATCTTCATAAATATCAGTGTGCACATTATTTTCATGATAGTTCAGTTGAGTGTGAAATTCATGAAAGCATCGACAGTGCAAAGTATTCCACATTTACAGGATATGATGTATATAGAGGCAAAAGGCTATCACATCACGGTATGGGGTCTATGCTTCCACAGGGTTAAAGCTTCCGCAAAGATGGAACACAAGAATGGCAAAATGGCAAGAGGAGAGAAATTAAGAAGTTCGCCTTTCTCTTCATATCCTGTGAGTACAGTGTACTCATAGGTTCCATCAACAAAGTTACCATCAGACTGAAAATAGCAGGCTTCTTTCTGTCTAATTTCTCAAAATCTCCTTTTCCTCAGATACTGTATACACCGAATATTTCGCGAGGTTTTTATTTTCGCGAATTTTGTGAGTCAGGTGCTTTTCACTAAATTAAAAACACGCGAAAATATTGACTCTGATCCCGATGTGAATGTGACTTACGCGTGTACACTTCTCCGTTCAGTACAGGACTCCACAATCGCGAATCGCCGGTAATACCCGATTCGCGAAAATTTAGACTCGCAAAATATATGGCGTATACAGTAGTCTTTGATAGAGGCTCAATGGGCATCACTTGCAGAGGTGTCAGAATTCTGGCAAGTACAGCTGCACATTCGGCACAGTAGTTCTGAATGTATCACTGACATGCACAAAACAGATCTGCAAGTCTGATACAAGGCTAGACGTAACCCTGCAAAGATCACTGTTCTAGGTGATCGCCAAAAACAGACTGTCTTGTTTTCTATTTCTCGGTAGAACAACAACAGGCAGTGGCAAAATAACAGAGATTGTCGGGGCGGCTGAAAACAGACCTTGTGACTACTTGACAGGTGGCTGCAGGAAAGTCAATGTTGCCAAGTGGCCGCACCTCCAAAATTTGGCAAAGAAACTGAAAATGTTTTCCGAACATCCCATTGTATTCTCTCTCATGCTTCTAATAATACGTGGCATGCACTGGCTATGCCATGTAAATGTACACGGTACAATCTTGAAACCTGATACTGTGACATATCTCACAGTGCCAATCCTATATGCTCACTTTGTGATGGTAGCAATTAAATTCCTATTTGTAGGTTGGCACTTGCATACTAGAGACTGTTTGGACTACCAAGACCACTCGAGTGTCCTGAAAAGAACTCTTCGCCCATTTTCTTTCCAATCTGCCCAAGTTGTCCAGTGGCAGAGCACTTTCAGCATAAAACCTCAATGTTCTGACATAAACTGTTGGCCTAGATCATCGTCTGAGCAAGTCCAAGTTGTCTGACGGACAAGACATTGGGCAGTGGGAATTTACCCTGTCCAAAATAATGAACCTTAGTATACCTCAGTATTGAAAGTTCATTGAAAGACTTACTCAGGGCGAGGTAACCCAACAGTCATCAAGATAAAGACTTTTGCACAGCATACCACAAAACATTAACAGGTCTATTTACACATAGCCAGGAAAAAAAAACAAAAAAAAACAAAAAAACAAGAAAATGTTTGCCTGTAGGTTTTCTCCAAAGAACGAGGCAATGAGGAAAAAAAAAACACTTTGCCCAAGGAGCAGTATACTGTAGCTGCTGATAGACTTGAATATAGGACCTGAGAGATTAGAAGCCTGTGGTCTCATCCACAGAACCACAAACTTGTTCTAGCAGTCTGATCATCAGACTCTGATACAGCATTCAGATGACTTCTGGGAGGCAGGCTCACTGCCAACTCATGAAGCATCTCCATTCCCACCTCCCCTCTCCCCCCGAGGTTTGAGCCAGGCTCCTTACCATTATGATGCTCGATGCGGGTGTGGTGCGTGCTGCCCTGGACACGGAACGTCAGGCTCAGGATGTGGCGGTCGTCCGAGCTGTCTCGCACGAGGAACGAGCCATCCGGTGTGTTCTCCAGTCTCATCTCCGCATCATCCCAGCTCATCGGCCCCCAGTACCAGCCACACTGGAAGAAACAAGAGTGAAAGAGAGGACTCCACGTCATTCTCAGGGGTGACATTATTTCCCAGGACAAGTAATTGAAGCATAGTGGAATGGAAATGAAGTGAGTGTAGTACAGTTTGTGATAAACCATGCGTACAAGTCCTAATAAGGACTGTCTGTCATGGTTTTTTTTTTTTCTTTTCTTTTCTTTTCTTGAGCAAGTTCTAAAACATGAACTGAGAGAAATGATCTGGGCAAGCATTAACCTCTGTTCAGCTAAGCAAAAAAAAAAAGTACCAAATTCTTTGGAAAGACTACCACACATCACATGGTGCATCACAAATGAACTATGATACTACACTTGTACTTCATCATATGTGGAAAAGGACAAGCCTCCAAAACACACAAAATAAAGCATGTTTCACTACAAAACTTCATTGGCTCCATGAGCATCTCCGTAATGACCGCTAACTTCCTCTCGCAATGCGTTTGATACAAGAGTTGCATTTCTTGGTAACCTGAATTCTCTTCCTTTCTTGGAATATTAACAATGAATTCCCAGTGAGGAAGACAGAATTCTAAGGGCTAGTTTCACTGAGGGTAACAGGGCCCAACAATGATAAATATATCTAGACAGCTGAAATATGAGATTTTTTACCATTTCTGTATATGAAATGAATAAGAAATTGTCAGAGCATAACATGGTCAACTTGCTCATTTGAATATTCATAAGGACTGGTCAAGAAATATTTTCCCAAAAAGAGGGAAATTTCAAAATGTCATATCTTCCTTACTTCTTACCCAATTTTTGTTATTTTTGTATTGTTTGATAGGGAATATTTTTCTCTTTCTTTTGAAGTTTATTTCCTTTTTGGGTGGATTTCCTCTTTAACTGTTATAAGTAAAAAAAAAATAAGAAAAAAAATAAATAAATAATATATATATATATATATATATATATATATATATATATATTATATGATTGCATGCTCAATCTTCTATGACTACAAACACCATCAGCCAACTTTCAGCCACTGCCATGAACTAGCTTCAGCTCAATACTATTTTGTACATTTATTTAAGAATTAAATAAATCAATCACCTCGTTCACAATCACTTTCAAGGACAACTCTAGAACTAGCCTGTAGCTTACGCAACTTATTATCAACTGATAAAGGCAGAAAAAAAGAAGAAACAAATCCAATAGGAAAGATGGAGAGGGGTAGGGGTAGCTCAAAAGGTATTATGGTAAACCTACAAACATTCATGACTAGAATCTGCATTCATAAATCAGGTCATTTGGCACTAAAACATAAAGTGATAGTCTGCAACTGCTCACAACCTCCCTCTACCTTTAAACAGATCGCATTCTTGCAATCACCAATGATCAGACACTTGTTGATGAGGCTTTTCCTCATCAAGCGCCGAGAAATTTCTGAGCGTCCAAAGCAACAACGACGATGCCTTCATTTGCGATGCCTATATCGGCACGCCTGCAGCTGAAATGAAGACGACCCCGCCACTTTTCGCCGGCATCGGAGGAGGAAGTGGGTCGCGCGAGTCTCCGCTTGCAAATTAAACGAGTCCCGAATCCCGGGCCAAAAACAGGAGAGTTACATCTATCAAATATTGACGACTCCTGGCGGGCATCTTCTTGAATTACCTCAATTGTCCCTCAATGGGCATGGCAGACGGAGAAACTTCTCAACACTTCATTATTTTCTACTTCTTTTTTTTTCCCCTTTCCTTTCTCGCCACTCTCCCATCCTCCCATATTATACCCCTTTAGGGACATGACTCTTATATTTTATTCATCTGACCAAGTAACCCCTGCATTCGGTCGATATTCCATTCAGAACAAGTTGAAACAATGCCAGGAGATTTGTCGCGATATCGACGCTCAAGTAATTTTTATACAGCGTACGTTTCTTCCCACAATGAGTAATAACTGCCATACAATACCTAGAATCAAAACCGTATAAAACCAAGTCACACTGTACATAAAAGTGTTTTTTCCTATATCTTTTATGATGATAGCACAATGGAAATACAACGACTTGTTATCGGCCGCATCGCAATCAAACTGACGATTCTGCCTCTGCTACATATGCTGTCACACATGTCAGTCTGCACTGACGACTACTCACGAAAAAGTGCCACAATAACGGCCTGTTGGTTGAGGCATATCAGACACTCAAGAGTTCAAGCCAGAACCTGGCTATGCACAATGCGGTGTCCCTCAAGGAAGCCACTCGAACACCAATAACATCCAGTAGGCTCCCTCTGAGCCCATTCACAACTCTATTGTAGTGCCACACAAGAGACAGTGACCATTTTTACACGAAGCACGTCAAAACTTGTGGAATGCATTGTGGGATACTCTCATTGATAGCAATCTTACTCAAAAAGCAGATGCGCTTGTTATGTTTTGAATTCCATGGTTTGCGTTTACATCAAGAAAAAGATGACCACACAACATGCAGATCTTTGATGAAGTCCTAAGCTATCGGTTACTTGCCAAATTGCTCAACATCACAGAGAATCCTCATTTAACTTTTGAAAGACATCTATTTCTTAATTATAACATATGGTGCATGCAAAAAACAAAAAACAAAAAAAAAACACACACATTATAAATAATTATGAAAAAAGTATATAAAGCTATCAGGAAAGACCAACAATGCATAAAAACCTCCTATTCATACATCAATGAGGCATTTTACCTATCAGTTTCCCCGTGTCCATAATAGCATGATAATACTGTATACTAAGATACTAGCATCTTACAAAAATAACAATACTATCATATATACTCAATTCTATTCTGATAGCTTCCAGAAAGGTCAAATACTACTTGTGGCGTACTTCTATCTACCAAGTCCCACAAATGCAATAATTGCACAAGTAGTGCCATCACCTCAAAGTAGAAAATTTCACCTTTTCCAATTAACTGCACGGAGAGTCATGTGAGTTCATGAAATTGAGCACAGTCGACAGACCCCCCCCCCAAAAAAAAAAAAGAAAGAAAGAAAGAAAGAAAGAAAGAAAGAAAGAAAAGAATAAACAAGATATGAGCAGGGATTTAACTCACATGGGAACATTACATGTACTTCAAAATGACATAATTATTGTACACAAACAGGATGCTGGTGGCATTAATAGGGTTAATCCATGATGGAACAGCATTTATTCCCGCAAGGGGGTCACTGTTTATCCTCTCCTCTCCTCTTCTCTACTTAAGGCAGCAAAACAAAAATAATAACAAACAAACAAACAAACAAAAAAGCAAAGAAAGAAAAATGAGAAGAAAAAAAATGCAAAGTAAGCCCAGGCTGGCTAGGCCTCTGCAGGCTAAGGTGAGACTTATTCTTTTATTCATAGACAGAGAATGTCTGACTCTACAATGCACAGACCAGTCTTAACTCTTTGGGCCTTATGTTCTCTTTCCTGCACGACTCACATGACACTTAAGGGCCTCGTTCACATCACTTTCATCAAATCTGCATAGAAACACATACATTGTACAAGCAAATTAAAGCACTCATTCTTTTTTTTTTAATCTGGGATTTACAAGGAATCTCTACTTTGTTTTCAAGATGAAGAGTGAATTTTTTATGAGAACTAGAAAAATATTAACGAAAGCTATTAAAACTGTTCAAAATTTCAGGTTACACTAAATGACAACATTTGCCTCACATCTGCCTAGAAAACTCCACATTCATTATGGATGCACAAACCTAAAAATAAGCATAACAGCACACCATAAATGTGAGAATCTACTCAGCATTAAGGTTGACATTTAATAAAGAACAAAATGAAATCAAGCAAACAGGATGGTATCTGAAAACTGCATTGGAATGGAACTTGAAATCAGCTCAATTTATATGCTGGAGTCTTTCCCTGAAGTAAACTCTTCATCCACTTTATATCACTCTAAGCTGTGCATGCCTTCAAGCTCCTGCGTTTGTGGTATCGTTTAACCCTTTCCTTACTGAAAGCTGAAATCCCCATTGACTGAATACACAGACCACTAGGTTCCCGTAGGGAATGGGTTAATACAACCACCTGTTGGAGGAGTGGCTCATTTCACTTGACAGCAGTGGCCATAGAATGTGTGTATTGGGTCTGTGACCTGTGCACACACTCACAACACAGACGGGAGGTGCTAGATTGTCTCGAATTAATTTCTTTGCATGGCCAGCTACAAGTCGACCATCCTGTGTGCAGAAAATGAAAGAAATCTCTCCAATTATGATCCACTGTGAAAGCAGGGAATGTGATACCCCCAAGTGAGAGCTTGCGATGTACATCCATTCATTGAAAAGACAACAGACTCTCCACAAGGCGGCCCATTAGATTGAAACCGAAACCGAGTATGAGGACCCATTGATAACAGGGCAAGGTTTATTGGAGGGAGTGTCCTGTCCCTTTGTTTCTTACAATATAAATGGCGAAGACAAGAAGTGCATTTGCTGACGTGTAGAGTCCTTATGTTTACAAACGGCCTACATTTTCATCTCTCTATTCTATTTTTCGGCTTTCTATACAATGGCAAACATCTTCCGCAGTGCTCTGCTGTGACATTTCGAACCGCATCACCGAGGTACATTGAATTCCGTTAACCTACCCCGAGGTCATCTTCAGGAGGAGAATATCAAGATCTTATGATCAATACTGCTCGCCACTCATCTCGACAGACGCACGGGATATTCCCGTCAACCAAATGTCGCGGTGTAGCATCTCAAACAAAAATGACAACATCTCTATGCCACCCCTTGGGAGGCTTCCGGCAGAACTGTTGAGATTTAAGTGACTTCCATATCTCAAGAAATCCCAAGTACACGATTCAATCACTTGAAAGGCCCTCCGAATTCAATGACCCGTTTCCTCATCAAAACGCGGCAGCATGCACGCAAAGACGACTTCCGATCTCGGTGCAAGGCTGGTACATTACGATCGATACACGTCGACATCTTAATTACATTCAACTCACAGAGTTCACAGAACTGTCACCTCAAGAACGCACTATTTCATATACATCAAATGCATCGTCAAAAATACTGAAGTAAAATCTAAATCATGCATATGTCAGTTGTTTCCATTAATAAGACGAAAAATCATCTACTTAGCAGCAATTGTGCTGTGTTTTTGTCTTTTGCATATGTTTTCTGGTCACTATTGCTCTTGCACAAAAAAAAAAAACCCTAGACTCAATAGCTGCTACTCACTGTCAAGTAAACTTGTTTTCAATCTGCTTTGTTCATGTACTGCAACCTGTTTTCACGAGAATTCACCATAAAGATATGCACTGTCAACATCTTGAATGAGTTTACATGCCTTATTAATTACTGTAAATAAACTACTGTTGTTGTGGTTAAACACAAGCAAACATCGAGGAAGAAGCCTGCCTAGAGCAGAGAGGTAAATGCTCAAAGGGTTCAGCTAAGTAATACGTTCCACTGTCATTTTCAGCCCGACAATTCTTTCTCAGTGAGGACGTAATGACTGGATGTCTCGTGGGGCAATTTGGAGACGATCTCAGGGGCATTATGCAAGCAATTCTTGAGGACACTCCCGACGACCAGAGTTATCTCCCGGTCGATTTCAAACGGGTCAATGAGCTAACGATTCCACTGGAGGGTGTGAACTCAATACCAGGCATTTTCCGGCGCAATAGCTAATGTGCCAATTTGCAGGGTTAATGGGGGGACTCGACGTGGGACACCTACAGAATAATTATATGCCATTCTCAAAAGGTACCAGTGGCTGTGCATGGGTTACCATGCATCCAGCTGGCTAAAAACAGTGCGTTGACTTGACTGCACCCACACTACGCAGAGGTTAAGTCTTTGACTGTCGAAGCAAGTGCATCACTTGTGATAAAGGCTTCTGGTGAAGGCAAATCCAGGGCCCCCTCTCACCAGTTACTCTGCAGCTCAAGAATTATTGTAAACACCCTCGTAACACTCAACTCAAAGGGCACAAATCTACAACTCACTTTGAGCACACTTTTCTACATGGAAACACCAACTTAACCTCCTTGTTCGATTCCTCGCACATTCTTTGCTTTACCTCATGCACACACACATGAACAAACAAACACACACACACACTTTTTTATTGTATTCCTTACTTGAATTTCTTTTAATAATTTCAAAATCATATGCACAAAGAAACAAATACACACATGAAATATGATAGCAGCTAGAATTCCACTCACTTAAAAAAAATGCATCCTACTTTACCACATAAATTTGTACAAGCGTACACATACATACAGACACACACATATACACACACACACAACATACATACGCAGAGACAGACACACAAGCACACACAAACACTAAATCGCGGTGCCAATTCCAGTATCCAGTTTCATAATGGATTAAAAGGCACGAGAAGAGGGATTACTGGACACTGTGGCGGCGGAAGTCACCCAGCTCTTGACTGTTTCGCTTCAAAACAAGATATAGAATCTCTCCCGAGACGAAATCCGACCCACACTTAGCGCCCGATCGACTCCCCCAGAACAGCGTGCTGCTCAGTCATCCCTGCACCGCGGGGAATGATCTCTATAATCAGTAAAACCATACGAGAACTACTTTCACCTCGCGGCAATTTCGGGTCGTAATTTCTGTCAGTTCCTTGAGTTCCTTTACGACATTGCTGGAAGTATCAGAAGGATTAAAAGGCATGGCACTGCTGATTTGTATCTTTGAAGAAGTACAAATTTGATTGAAAAGCACTAATACTAACTACAAATGTAACACTGAAATCAACCATATACTGAATTCTTTCCTCATTCTTGGGAGATTTACTCCTGTGAGCATCAATGAAATGCAGTATGACTACTAGAAGGAGAAATTTAAAATCTCTCCTCAATCTCTAATCTCATAATCAACACACACATATACAACGGACAATTGTAGACTAGCTTGGTAAAATAAGAAATCACCAAACTGTACGTCAATCCGAAACACAGATGCTATAATGTTCTCCTTCGAAAAACAGAATTGATCTGTGGACAGATTTTTTTTTGTGGACAGATTTTACTCCAGCGGATTTGTTGTTCATGTCCCAACATCACACTGAACACATAGACCTTGTCCAGTTTGAGTTTAAATACAACATAGCAGGACCTGAAGACATACCCGTAACCAACAGACTAGCACCAAGTTTTCTTCTTTTTTTTTTGGGGGGGGGGAGGGCGTTTAAACATTCCTTTTCTGAAAGAAATCAGGCACTACATTAATGCTACCTCATGGGGAATGGTATTTGAGCAAAAGCAGAAGATCAACGAAGCATTTCAGGAAACTTAGACAAGCGTAAAGAGAGTAACAATCAATAATATGTTGGCAAAGTCACATTTTATGGCATCCACAGATGCAAGATAATTTGTTCCGAAGAGACCATCCAGGAAGTAACATGTTTTATGTAAAATAGTCAATGCAGATCAAGGGATTTCACATTGACAAAAGAACCTGAACACGAATGTATTTCTGTAACACCAACCTAGAAGAAAATATGTTTGGAGCTATGATTCTACAACGTGCTCATAAAAATGACACCTCATACAACAGTTATAAAATGTCTTTGACACACCCTACAACTGTATACCAATAAAACACATAACTGTTGATGCGCTTGCATGCAAGAGTATGTACCTGTATGCATGCACAATGGCAGAAGTAAACGCAGGGTCAAGTTCCATCTCCTAATATTGCGATTTAGAGGTTCTGCCGTTCATACTGCAAATGCACGCACAGAATCGAGCGAACCTCGATAAACCAGTTTGCAGTTTGGAATGGTGATGGTTCAAATGACCTAGAATTTTAAACCACTGAAACTAACCTGTAATCCTAGATATCAACCACTTACGTGATCCAACTTGTTTATATTATAACAAGCTCCCTTTAATGTTTAGAAAATGTTCTTTCACTGCAACGTAAGAAACCATTCAGGCGCCGTCCATGGCATAGCATCATTACAACTCTATGTCTCATTATGTTGTTATCTCAGATGACCTTCATCTACTCATGCATGGAATCTAACTCTGGACTGGCTCACTGGAAAACGATTCAGGATGACAATGGGGCATGCAAGATTCGAAAAATATGTTTAAAAAACAACAAAAACACACACCAAGATTCCAGTTTGTTTTCAGACATACAAAAGTTAAAGGTCAATTAGCATGAAAAATCTTCACAAAGACATAAATTACAAATATATATATATATATATATTTGGGGGCCTTGCAATACAGGCTCAAATTCAAGGAAGCTTCCAAATGCAATAAAATTTCTAGACCAGAAGGAATTCAGAGGTAAATCACCTTCTCCCTGGAAACCTCTGGTGGCATAAGTAATCATGGTGAGCTGATTTTAAAGGAGAACATACTCAGAGAAAGTGATGACGACTTCCAGCGACATAAAAATACAATGCATGTGAGAGCAATTTCACAGATATTTATAGAGTCTAATGACCACTTGAAGACGGGACATCAAGCACAAAAGTGTCTGTCGGCATTGCTAATGAGCTGTCAAAGTCATGTGACCAACATGTTCTTGAGTTGTTGAAATCCAGTGTCCATGGATCAAAGCCAGTTTGATTACTTCTTTGATACAAGCAAACACCTTATAAACTTTTATTTGAGATATATGTCGGACTCAGCACGCGCTTTTTCACAAGGTCAAAGACAGAGAATGCTACAATACTCCCAATGGGAAGGATTTTGCCATGAGTCCTTGGAAATTTGTGACTTTTCATCGGTTTTGTTTTTTTCCTTCAATTCTTTCTCTTTTTGTTTAATATTACATGTAAATACTAAATACCCCCCCCCCCCGCAGGTTTTCCCATTTCACAACCTTTCATGTACTTTTAAAGTTATGCACTTTCTAGAAACTACACTGTAAGAAACAAATACGATAAGAACATGATGTCGTTACCTCATGAGTCTGCCACTTACCTGCATCAAATCATCATTAAATTTTCTCCCTTTTTTTGTTGTTGCAAGACTCCAAAAAGAAAATGGGATAGATGCGAGTTGATAACAATAAACCTCACCTCACCTACAGCTGTATTCTGCACATGTGGTCAAAAACCATCATAACCTTTCAGTATAAAAGTATGTAAAACACAAAAAATTCCACAGCTCTACCATTTGGTATTTTTTTTTTTTCAAATTGGCTGAAGCTTCAATCATTCTATCGGTCTGACTCCCTTTTTCATTTCGTTCAAGATTTCATGCTGTTCGCGGAAATGAACTTTGATATATGGTGTAAAATTGCACTGTTAAGTACACAGGAAATGAGAAGTGTAATGGAAGAGAAATCAGAGTTGACACAATAATAATTACAACTTTTAATGAAGTGTCCATTTTGTATGCCATGTTCAAAATTTCTCTTTCTTTCAGACTGTCATAACTGCTATTAATCTTTACCAATTCCTCCGATTATAAGTTTTCACCGGTCGGTTGCTTGTACAATGTCACTGCGTTTGCTCAGAACAATGCTGTATTTCCAGTCTGTTAATATACTCCTCTAACACCCTCTTGCATTCATGGAATAATCTGATATATGATCAAAGTACAAAGTGATATGTATGCTCTGGTGCAGCAATGAGAACAATTTCCCACGATTGACCAATGATCACATGTCTGAACTGGTAATGATTTGTTGTTTAATAACACTGGACCATGAATTAAACTAATGCAGTCATTTTTTTTTTTTAATTGCCTGTTGCAGTTTTATCAATAATTTTCCAAATACCCAAGAGTACTGCTCAGAGAAACTGTGTGCTCCAGTGAGCTATACTGTACTGAAGCAGCGCGATACAAAGATTTCACACCAGTCCGTGCCAATCACATCAACGATCCAAGCCAAACCTGTTGAAATTTTGCTGGAAGAGCATTCCACACGCGGCTAACGAGGATCGCGCTAAGATCATGACTTCATTTAGAACGGACTGACCTTTGAACTTCACGGCGGATGTGTTCCACCAAAAAAAAAATAAAAAATACAAACGATACGGAGCAAGTGCGGCAGCTTCCCTCTCTCCTTACTCGACATCTATGCAAATGAGGCGTACGTGCCGCTCTCGTCGGTCTTCCGCAAGTGGGATTTCGTGCCGACATAAATCACATTCTCATTAAGTCCCCTAAGTGATCTCGACACAATGCAATAAAGCACTCCCGGTGTCTCTCATCCCCCATCTGCATAGAAATACAGCCACTTTACAACTGCAAACATGGAATGGTGCAAGGGCTTTTAATGTACAGCAGACCCGATAACACGCACCACTATCATCTTGCCCTTTGAATATCTTCAGTTTCATTGCAAATTTGGCTTTCACATATTTTGTTTTTTTGTCCTGTTATTTTCTTTTCTACAAATTTACTTGATACAATTATTGCATTTCAGATATAACTATCACTAATAGGCACTGGTGCATGAAAGTTCTGAGAAAGGAACATTTAAGTGATGGCAGAGAGAGATATATAATATACACATACCTTTCAAGTATAAATGCCACTCAAAAAAATTATGACTCATTGATATATTTTCATGCATCAATAAAACTCGCATCAATAAAACTCTCATCACAAATAACTGTACATCACTTAAGCTGTACAGTACATCTATATTTTTCCTTTCTCCCTAGTAGTACATAATTTTGAGCATACCTAGTAGTCAGTAATGGGCTACAGCGAACAATTATGATGGGACCAGAAGCTAGCACAAAAATAAAAAGCACAGGAATATTTTTGCAGGCCATATGTTCCAGTAATTGATGTCCTGATTCTGCGGAATTAAAAACACACAAAATTCACCTTACCAGGCCAAGCACGAAAAATAACTCAGGCGAAAACATCCACTTTTAAGGTAATACTGAATCCTGAAATATGTTGCGAGTCAATTTCTATGCCAGCTTGAAATCTACTTTTAATCAGATGCTCACCCTCCCCCTCCCCATCTGAAAGCAGAAATTGATCGATTTTTGCACAAAATAGCATCATTCTGGCTGTAAATGAGATGCTTGTGGTACGTTAACTATACAGCCATACACTATTATATAATTGCAATCCTGTGGCCTGTTTGAGGCGCTAATAGTTCTGTGTAAACACACCCCTTGTGCGATTTCAAGTACATCTTTTTATTTTCTTTTCTTTTTTTTCTTTTTTTTTTTGGGGGGGGGGGGGGGTTGTGGGGGACCGCATCAAACATCATCACATTTCAGCCAGTGTGTCTGGCAGTGACGTAGACCAGAACAGTGTCATTAAACTTTGGATCCTTTCACTTTTTGAAGTCGATGATGATCATCTATTAGGTTGGGACGGGCGGGATGGGGTAAAAATAAAAAAACCAAAATGGAGGCATAAAAAAGATAGAGAGAGAAAGGCTAGAGCCACAGGAACGGTAAATGGAAGAGACGAAAACGACCACTCAAGTGATCGAATCTCGCCAAGTTCACTTAGCGCCCAAGTGGGACGATTCCGCGCCTCCTATCCGTCACCGCACGCCCCATGCATTTATTCAACGAAGCCCGCCTCCAAACAATCGCTGCGGTTATTGATCGAGCCGGTCGCGAGAGCCGCTCCGCTCCTCGGCTGTTATTTCTTGCATGGCCGCTTGATGCCCATATTTCTCAAACAATTCCCTCCCATTGCGGCCGGCCGAATGGCACCACTCACGCATGTCCATCCTTCCTCCTCTTCTCCTGCCGGACATGACTTGTTGAATTCTCAAAAAGAAAATTTTTTCCCCCCCCATCTCTCTCTCTTTCTTCCGCTGGCGATACGAGCTGATGCAACATCCTTGAAAATTTCAGGCTATTAAAGGTATTGTTTATCATTGATAACAGTGATTTAAAAAATGTTTGAGTTATTTCACATTTGATGTATATATATATATATATATATATATATATGTGTAGGTCAGCTATATCTCAAAATATCCTACTATATACAAACAAAATCTGGCAATAAAGCCTAAAACATAAGGAGATATAACTACTTTTTCTCAATAAAACATAACTGTAGATGGTTTATTCCAGAAACAATTCTATAACAAAAATTGTTCATATTTTTTATATTATTTAACAAAACTTAACATTGATTATACTGACTAACAGTTTTATATTGGTTGTTTCTATCCCTATCTCACCTTTTAGAACTATTTTGAAGCACTAAAGCTGGGTTTTTGTTTCATCTGCAAATGGTAAATAATGCTATTAAGATGATTTTACAGTAAATGGTAAGATGATCATTGATAAGTTGCACAGAAATTGTAGGTACTCAGACAGACACACAATTATAATCACACACACACACACACACACACACACACACAAACACAACAAAAATTCCTACAAACACTCCCAGTTTCACAGACACATCGCATTGAGCACGGGCAATGAATTTGGGAGGAAGACTGAATTTGGCTCATTGAACAGCATGATTTGAAAATCAAATTTCATCATATTGAATGAACATTTGACACCCGTTCACTCGTAAACACAAACTCAGCATGATCATTCCGTGTACAATGAAAATAACAGAAAACTATTTTTCCTGAGAAAGCATTGAGAAAAAAAATATATATATATATGTATGTGTATGATACATACATTTACCACCTACAGTCAAGTTCCAATATGAATATTTCATCAATATGTATATGTACATATATATATATATATATATATATATATATATAGTTGAAAGAAATTGGACTGAGGCGGGACGTTGCTCTCGATCTTAGTCTCCCTTTTATTTGTCAAGCTTTCGGCCCGTCATTGGGCCTTCGTCAGGACCTACCAACAGAACGATTATTATATGAATAACCTGATGTGTCATATAATATATAATGCAATTTCACATATTACCAATCTTCTCAATCCTTTCCTTTATATACACAAATCAATCATTCAATTCAATACAAATATCCACTCTAACCTCCAGTCATCATCAGAATAACATCATATGTCCAAAAAATATATAAATAAATTCTTATATCATAATGCTGCCATATAATAATCATATTGTCTTATAATTCTTAGCATGATGATCACAAACAGAATCATTATACATATATATCATATTCATATGTCTATTTGCATTGCGTATGTAGCATGTATATATCCGCATACGCACACAATAAATTCTTATATCGTAATGCTGCCATATGATAATCATATTGTCTTATAATTCTTAGCATGATGATCACAAACAGAATCATTATACATATATATCATATTCATATGTCTATTTGCATTGCGTATATGTATACATCCGCATACGTACACACACACCCACATACATACGCACATATATACATATTCACATACACACACTCTCACATATGCACACACCCACAAAACTCCGGTTGATATAATACTATCTAAATCAACATATCCTATTTTATTTCGTATATTACCGAAATATAATAGCGTCAACCCTCCAAAATATATCAACTCTTAGATCAAATGTGTAAACAACAACAATTTCTGTAAATTACCACACGAGTCCCACGCAGGTAATTTACAGAAATTGTTGTTGTTTACACATTTGATCTAAGAGTTGATATATTTTGGAGGGTTGACGCTATTATATTTCGGTAATATACGAAATAAAATAGGATATGTTGATTTAGATAGTATTATATCAACCGGAGTTTTGTGGGTGTGTGCATATGTGAGAGTGTGTGTATGTGAATATGTATATATGTGCGTATGTATGTGGGTGTGTGTGTACGTATGCGGATGTATACATATACGCAATGCAAATAGACATATGAATATGATATATATGTATAATGATTCTGTTTGTGATCATCATGCTAAGAATTATAAGACAATATGATTATCATATGGCAGCATTACGATATAAGAATTTATTGTGTGCGTATGCGGATATATACATGCTACATACGCAATGCAAATAGACATATGAATATGATATATATGTATAATGATTCTGTTTGTGATCATCATGCTAAGAATTATAAGACAATATGATTATTATATGGCAGCATTATGATATAAGAATTTATTTATATATTTTTTGGACATATGATGTTATTCTGATGATGACTGGAGGTTAGAGTGGATATTTGTATTGAATTGAATGATTGATTTGTGTATATAAAGGAAAGGATTGAGAAGATTGGTAATATGTGAAATTGCATTATATATTATATGACACATCAGGTTATTCATATAATAATCGTTCTGTTGGTAGGTCCTGACGAAGGCCCAATGACGGGCCGAAAGCTTGACAAATAAAAGGGAGACTAAGATCGAGAGCAACGTCCCGCCTCAGTCCAATTTCTTTCAACTATATGCATCCAACAATGCGGCACCGCGTACGTTCGGGACCCAGGGAACTATTTCTCACATTATATATATATATATATATATATATATATTTACAAGCATATCCATTTGATTTTTTTTCCTTCTGAAGGCACTGAGGAAGAGCACATTCTTTTTTTTACTGGCATGTTACAAATAAAGGAAAATTCAAGATGCAAACAAGCAAAACTGAATTAAAAAAAAAAACAACAACAGAAAAATAGGCAAGCAATGAGAAAACTATGGCCATTAGAATAGCAGATAACTCTGAGTAATATGGGCAGCATGTTTACATAGGAATATAATGTCAAACAAATCTATCACTATGGCAATTACAGGGTTAATATATTGTTCAACCTGGACATGTGATTATGACATTGCTTGCATTTATACAAATTTTGCTCATCTTTGCATGATATATCACATGGTTTCTGTTTTTCCCCATGACTGGCAAAACAGTTTCAGATTTACCAGCATTTTTTTCTTTTGTTTGTTTGTTTCCTATGATGTCCAAATAATATACTGCATGTACGCCACATACTTTAAAATAGCGAGTTTAATATTTTGTGAATTGGGACTTCCCGACAATTTCGCGATTGGGGAGTACAATCCTGAATGCAGAAATGTAAGCATGCGCGTCACATTCATGTTGGGATGAGAGCTAATATTTTTGTGTGTTTTTAATTTTGCGAATAGCCCCCTGACTCGCGAAATTTGTAAAAAAAAAATGAAATAAATGTCACCAAACATTTGGCATATACAGTTATGTGTACTTATCAAGTACAAGTCCAAATACAAATATTTTGATAGCTTTGTCATGTGAAATCATAGAACTATGTATGATATCCTGAGGATGATGGCAACTTACAATTTCCTATACATTTCAACTCCTTTCAGTTCAGCCTGTAGTATTTGCTCATTTGTTTCTTCAGCCTTAATGACTTGTCTTCTTGTCTCTTCATAACCATATTTCCAATTTCCCCTCCATATGAGATCAATGCAGGGATGAAATTACTTATGAATTTCATGGCTTACTCCTTTAAAACCTACACAGGCAAGAACAGCTGGTGGTACATATTTTGTGTCCTGCGGCACAACATGCAAGCAGACTGGAAGATTTCATTTACTGCTGGGAAATTTTACCCTGGAATAAATGTTTTCTATTTTATTTCATTTCTTATCAAAGCATACTTCACTTATTTATATGTATTCAATAACAACAACAACAAATGTGCAATTGTATTTAGCTTGAAAGCAATGCAATACAAATAAGAGAAGACCATTATGTTATATCACATTCAAATAGAATTGTGCTAAGTTCAAGAGTTTTGACCATTTCCTACAATGTGCTAAGAATTGTGCTAAGTTCCAAAGTTGTGAACATTTAAATGTGTGAATGATCTCACTTTAATACTGCAAAAAGAGTATCCCCCTCCCACAGTCTTGGCCATTTGCCTGCAAATTAATTCCCCTGTGTACTGATCACTGTGTTTTGTGCATGGAATGTTTCTCATTTCATGTCTTCTGACAAGAAACAGGAAACACATTTTTGAACAGATTGTATGAAACATACAGCGAGGACAATGTGATTTTAATCTGGATGCACATACATTGTACACCATTCCAAGAAAAACAGATTTCACAGGAATCAAACACTCTGCGCTTTCATGCACACAGTTTAAAAAGGAATTCCACATGAGCAGTTTTGTGGTCCAGAGGGGAAAAAAAATAGCTATTTTGAGAATGTCACATCTGATAATTTTCTGCCAATTAGAATGTCATGTTTTTCTGACAATCACATGACATTTATCTCTGTTCGCTTCTTCAGCCTCGCACGAGGCTGCAGATATAATTCAACGCAGAGTCTTCCATTATTTTCTGGCTCATCAGATTTTGAGTGCTAGAGTAAGCTGGAAGGAATATCACAGAGATCAGAGAAATAATGATAACTGTAATAAAACTGACACTTTTATGTTGCTTCAATTAATCTAATTATCACCATGTATTCTTCATCATCATCTTCATCATCATCATCATAATCATCAAAATTTATAGATATTATCAGTACTTTTATCATAAACTATGATGATATAAGAACCATTTGCTATCTATCATGATAAAAGGTACATAAAGGTGATGTGTTGTTTCTTCTGTCGGCATACACAATCTGTCACGCGTATCCAATACGCAGACGAAATGTGCATTAACCATAGTCTAAATTTAAACCACCTTCATCAATTTGGGCCAAAGAAAATATCAGCATTGTCTTAAAGGAGACCTTGGGATGATTTCCAGACGTTTGCATCAAAATCTCTCTATATTGGTTATACTGGGTACACAGTTTCAGAATTTATAGTGAATTTATATGACCAAAAAAAAAATCACCAGACTTTTATGTCTAGTGTTCACACACTCACAGTGGCACAAATTATTGTGCTACTACTCAAACTATAGTGATTATTCCGAACTTATTCCAAGATTTTAGTGTGAATCCCATTAATGATAATATGTTAACATGAATCTGTCAAATCATTTTTCCAAATAAGGGAGGCTTTAACATTCTCTTGCCAGGAGGTGAAGATATTGAATTTCTCGGTAGAGTGGAAAGAGAAGGCTGACCTCATGCCCAATAAAATCTTACTGTAGATTTGGGGATCAATGGTCAGGAAATAAAAGGTGACCAACCAGGAACAAATTGATCAACCGTAGATGTGAAACAAAATCACACACATTACAAAATCAAGTAGATCACGTCTGCCGCATATTAGTATTACACTGAAATCATGTTCCAGGCAATCACGAAAGCATAAAAATGGACATGTACATGCAGGCAGTTTTATCACAGCTCAACTTATCCTGCCCTACCTCCCCCCACCCCCATTTTGTTTCTCTTTTTTTTTCATTTCTGCTCCCTCTAATTCATTCCATCCTTTTCTCCCCCCCCCCTTCCCCCACCCCACCCTCCCCCTTGTGTATACTGAACAATAAAATTCACCTCAGCCATCAGAACCCTGCAAACACACAGTAGTGTTTGGTAATCCTCTCCCATGTGGGGGAAAACCCCTTCACATCAGCAGTCCTACTCTAAACAATGACTAATTACATTTAAAGGTACACTACACAGTGTAAAATGAAGATCGACTGCCACCCCTGAAGACCTTACAATCATACCATACATATATGTTTGATTATTGCTCCAGTTTTCATAATCTTTTTGCTTTCAAGTATTTGTCATATTCACAGTGACTTTACAGGGTGTGTACAGTTCTGGTCGAAGTGAGGATTTAGCTTTTACCGTTTTGCGAGATATTCAGAAACCACTCTATGAGTTGTCAAAGAGCATGCAGTTCTAAGGGGTATCAAAAGTTTATTTGATGAAAATCGGTTTTGAAATGGCTGAGATATCCAAAAACAAGGTGAAACAAAGAGATCCAATAAAAGGCGTGGCCTGTCACTTTTTATTATTATCACTTTTTTTTAATATCTCAGCCATTTGAAAACCAATTTTCATCAAATAAACATTGAATCCTTCTTAAAATTACATGCTCTTTCATATTTCATAAGAGGTTTCTCATTATCTCACTTAGGAATGTTCAAAACATGAATCCCCACCTCAACCAGTACTGTACAGTCCCTTTACGGTCGTGTCATGTTCCACTTTGATAATTCAACACGCAAGGGACAAGGTGTGTTTATATGATTCTTCACAAGTATTCACAAAGGGGGGCTGTTATCTTCTTGCAACAGTACGCTGGGTATCTCTAAATGCAAACTGTGCGGACTTGTGAAATGCACACCACTTCCGGGAACGGAGATTCCAATCACCATATAAAAAGAACAAAAGCAACAAGATACCATAATTGAGACACTGTATTCACAGTCACACACACACAGATAAAACAGCAGGATAATGATCGCAATACAAATATCTTGATCTTTTTTGTGCCCGTTCAGACAGAGAGAAATATCGTGTTCACTGAGGATTGTTTTAATTTGTCGACCAAACTGCGCATGCCTGAAATCTACTGAAATGGTGATCCTTGCCCCCGTGTTTATGCGCTGTTAAATCATGCATGATTAGAACGACGGGATAAGAAATCTCCAAATTTCTTGCTCCAGCATTCTCACACTAAATTGCCACAGTGCAAATTCAAAGCGCTATTTCTCACGTCATCGTGATAATTTCAAAATGATAGCAAGATTTCTCGGGATTTGGATCGCAATGCCGATTGCCCTCTGGAGGTAGAGGGATTTTTATGTCCACACAGGTAAAAATCTCGAAGATTCGGATCATGATGCAAATCTCAAGATTTGCATCCGGCTAATTTGCATCAGTGTGACTCCCATTAACTGCATGCACAAGGACCAAAAATGATTAAACACCCCTGCTGATACATTTTAAGTCCCACTTTTATGTGTCCGATACCCCATTTATACATACAGATGGCCCAGGAGCGCTCCTATTCCTAGCGCTTTGATTTATGCCTTTCTGCTCTGTTCATACAGAGAATTGATGTTTGCCAAGATTACACAAGAAATGGCTGAGAGGGTATAACTGTCTCCGCGTGCACAGAACTTCTCCACGTGCACAGGAACTTCGATCGTTGGAAGACTAGTCCCGAGTATACTCGGGCAGGTGTCTATGGGAAATGCGTGTTGTAGCAAAATCAGCCCGTCCTCAACGGGTTAAAACTGTATGCACAGTTCATACCACATTCCACTTCCAGAACGCTCTAAATGTTGGTGATCCTTATACAGAGTTTAGGGCACTTCAGGAGCACTCCTGAGCCTGGGCTCAAGAAGGGCGTAACTTTAGAGCGTTCCAGGTCCCGACTGTCTGTTCGTGGTGAGTCCAGAGAGGTTCAGGAATGCTCGTGGGGAGCTATATATTCATAGAGCTTTTTATAAGATTTTTTGTGTGTGTGTGTCAAACTGTTATAAGCTACTGAAATCCCTGCATCTGATTGGCTGAGAGCAACTTTATCTAACAAATTTGTCGGATAAAACGCTTCATGAAATGCCCCCCCTTGAGCGCTCAGAATGCCGAAATATAAATGGGGTCTCAGAGATGGGCAGCCAGTTGTATTGAATGCAGATTATTCCCTATGGGGCATGCAGGTGGCTTCTCCTCCCAAGTGCCCATGGGGGAATCCCCCCTTTCAGCCCAAGGCACACTATCGCCATCTCCACCCTAACTTTACTACACGACTACCAAGACAAAGAAGAAGCTAGAATACAATCGAAGCGAAAGACAAACTGAATAGGTGTGAAATGATTCTTCCCTTTTCATGTGGAGTTTCAATGATATCACATGGCAAATTTTCCACATGGCCTTCACAATGAAGACACTAGGCGTATCCTGGCAACTACCCCCAGAGGGCAACTACCTCCTGGCTAAATACTGGTTTAATAGTCAAGTGGTAAGGTTAGAGTAAAGATTAGGGTTAGGGTTAGGTTTAGGGTTAGGAGTTTGGGTTAGGGTTAAGATTAAGTTCAGGATTAGGATTAGGATTAGGGCCAGGGGAAGGGTCCAGGGTAATTGCCCAGGAGGTAATTGCCCTAGACCCGACACTAGGCTGTTGTAAAGATGGTTCGTGTGCCCATATCTAACAGACATACTTTTTTCCCCTCATGGTCTTTTGTTCTTTTTTTTTTTATGACTGTTAGCAGACGAGGAAATGCAGTACAATTTTGTTAAGTGACCTCATGAGTTTTGATAGGCCTCCAGTCATAGCTTCACAACATCTACAAAGATGACAAGCACCATCTGAACGGGACTACACACACTATACCGGTATTTATTCTGGCATTCGAAGATATGAACCCTGTTCCTATGACATTAAAATTTTTCCAGTAAAGGGTCCAGGAACATCATGACCAGCCTTTATTTCTTCCCCATTTAATATCATTAGAGATCACATCAACTTGGCTCTCCCATTTCTTAATCTAGAAAAGAAAGTAACTGGTGCACATTTTTTGCCGTTTCTCTTTTCTTGGAAGGAGGGGAAGAGAGGGGTCATCAATAGTTCTCGTACCAGGAAGGGGGGTGTGGTATATATTTTGTGAATAGAATGTTCGATAAATTTAGTCCCTTCGAGCATCTTCAGAAATTTTTAATGCAGTACAGTTTTATGTCTTAAGAACAACAACCAGCATGTTCTCTTTCTAGGAATGTACACAGGAAGCCATGCGTACCCCATGACAGGGCTCTCCATCGAGGAAAATGGATTTTACCAAGAATCTTTTAGACACCTAAAACAGTCGTAAGCCCTGACCCTAGTGTGCGGTAACCACGAGGCATTGGTGCACTCTTCCCGCTCAGCAAACCGCACTGCATATCACATTCCCCTTCTCATATAATACATTTCTCATATTGTCTTGCTAGGAGATCACAAGGAACAAATAATATCAAAGTTCTTGAAGAATTCAGCCAGCCAGCAAACAAATGAAGAAGCATCTTCCTGCTGTGAGGAGCGCAGTGCACGTCTAATATGATTATCCCATTACAACCACAAATCATGCGCTTCTGTTGATGTTCCTTCAAAAGAAAAAAAAAAGACAAATACATATAACTTAAATTTCTGTGCAAGACATTTTCAGTTTCTCCATTCACTTTTACTTGCTACTTCCGCATTTTTTCTTTCCCCTATTATACTGCTTTTGTACACACCATTCAGAATGTCTCAAAATTAAATCTGCAGAACCTGGAACTGCCTGCCACCAGACCTCCCGAAAGCTTCTACGCCAGCCGCAGCCACCCTTGCGTGAGTGTCCGAATGTGATCTGCGTGCATAGGTGTGTGTGTGTGTGGGGGGGGGGGGCGGTCATAGCATGTGAAAACTTGTGCGTTTCTTTGCCTAGTTCATGTCACTGCTGTATCAATAGGCTCTGCAACTGAATGGTCATGAATACACGATCGATTCACTTGAATCGATACAAAATTGTGCGACATTCAGTCTCTTCCTGTGAGCTAGTAGAGCTTGAGATTGAAAGAAACCACTGGGCGCTTAAAAGCATTCGTCATCTTCTTTTATCAAAATTTCCTGCTTTACAGTAGTTCTATCTTTTTTTGATAATGTGATTGTAAAATAGATAAGAGTTATTGCAAAGCGCACAGGGCACATTGATTTGTTATGTGTGCTATAAAAGCTTAATTATTATGATCATTTATATCAATTGAGATAGATTTATTATACATGACAGCAGTTCACCCATGACGCCTTGCTTCATACTACGATAGGTCAGAAAGCCGCCTTTGATGGCATCCGTTACGGGAGGAAAGGGATATTCTGTAGGCAGAAAAGCCACATAGCAACATGGATTTCGGTTACGATATCAATGAGCACGAGCCCTTCGGCATACTCTGATCATGCAGCAAAACACTAACACTCTCTTATCAAGATGTCAAAATCGTTTATCATCACCGGTTTATTTTTCTAACGACAAACCCACTCTCCGAGACAGGCACCGATCAACCCACGATATGGGTTTACCACGCACTAAAGTACACGTAGGGTAAACACATCGAGTCTTAATGATCAACAGCTGTGCATCCGATGTGTGTATCATTTAGAAACGAACGCGGACTGACTGCTCATAATAAACCTAACTAGCTAATGATACTCCAAAGCACCAAGTCTGAGACAACTCCCCCCCCCCCAAAAAAAAAAAAAAAAAAGAGATTTGCCTACTTACAAAAGATAACAAGCACGAGTATGGTGAAAATTATTCAAACACTATTCCACAGACAAATATTAAAGGGATCGTATAGTTTTGGTTGAGACCTAATTTCAGGTTTCTAACATTTTTTGGTGAGGTAATGAGAAACCTCTTATGAAATATGAAAGAACGTGTAATTCTATGAGGAATTCAACCTTTGTTTGATGAAAATTGGTTTTTAAATGGCTGAGATATCCAAAAAAGGGCGATTCTAATAAAGTGTGGAACCCAAACTTTATTACGATCGCTTTGTGTTACTTTGTTTTTGGATGTTTCAGTCATTCCAAACCCGATTTTCATCACATAAACTTTGAATTCCTCTTAAAATGGTATGCTCTGTACTATATCATAAGTGTTTTCTTCGTATCTCGCAAAAAGTTAAAAGCCCAATTCTCATCTCCACCAATACTATACCATCCCTTTAAGCAATTGCACCACTTGATCACATACAGATCAAAGAGCAAAGATTGTAGAGATTTTGAAATATATACACAACCACTCACAACAGTTTCAATTTCATTCAGATTAATTTACACCATGGTATAATGTTTTGATAAGAGTCATTTCAAGCCACACTAACATCAAATATCCACCAAGAAAAGACCATATATGTGCATAACGGGTACAGCAGGTGGTTTAAAGCTCTCATTGGCAATAAAGCCTTCTCTTCTAAGAGATTCCCAATTTTTTCATCCAATTTCGATTGTAAGAAAATGATAACAACCAACCTAGCCTCAGAGCCTGAGAACATGACCTACAAATGGTTGAACCCGATCAATAATTCTCCGAATCCTTTTCATTGATTCGTATCCACGACGAACAGGCCTGCAGAGTGCTCCAGCCTTTCATCCCCCGTCTGTCATTTTTGTATCACTGTTGCCTGAAAATTGTTCTTCTGCTTTTTTTCCTACAAATACAGCAATATAAGGTGAAGTGCATATCAGTTGGAAAAGCTAAAACCAAAAACAAATACTATTCATGAGTTACATATAGCATACGATCCCTCTTTCTGCCAATGTTTGCCAAGGAAAATTTGTGCAAATTTTCTGAAGTTCTCTTTAAGATTCTCAAGGGGTATTTGATAAAGCTCTTTCAGATAGCTGAAAAAATTAATTTGAGCAAAACATAATTGTGAAACAAACTTCATGCTACGTCCGGCACGCAAACATCAATTTTTCTCAAGTCATTTCTTGTCAGTCATGGTGCGGCGGAGAAGTTTGTCAATCAAGTTTGGCTCCATTCTGGGACTTGGTTTTGTCCTCTCAATGCTTTGCCCTCTAAATCACATTTGCAGACATACCGGTACATAGAGCTTGGCTTGACCTCGTACGCACTTCTGCCACTGCACCACACGCCCTTTCGGTTCAGGTATGGCGTATGCACATACGTGATACATGTATTCTCTTTCAAGGGAGTACATGTATGGAGAGAGATGTAGATTTTTGATTGACAGTTTGTAAGGTTTGCAGCCAAGCTGCCCTGTGTAATGTTATCTGCCATTTGCAGTTGATCAAGAGACTCGTGTCTGACCAGCCCATCTACATGCATGTTACATCTAGACATGAGTTAAACACCTGTTTCTTATACTGTGATCATAAAACCATATCTTAATAGCCAACTCAAAATGGACTATGTCAGATCTCGGCTGGTGATTATGATGGCAAAAAAGATGATCTTTGGAGCAATAAATGCGATACAACAACATGACTCTCTGCGTAAGAAGTGGCCTGAAGACACCGAAAGATGATCTTTGCATAATTCCGCAAGACGGGGCACTTTGACGACGCTTCGTGTCGTGTGTCAGAAACTCTCCCACCAACTATTTTCATATGCACTAAAGAGCCCTGTGGAGTTCATCGCTGGAGATGGGCGATCAAGAAATCACAGATGCGACATTCTGAGGACTTTGGCGACAAACAACATTGACTCTGACCGCAAGATTATCGCGTGGCATTTATCCATCCATATCAATAATAAAATCACACAAGTGACGGCTATTATGTATCGAATGCCAGTGGCAAATTGTGTACATGTCATGCTGCGAAAAAGGCCATTGACTTTGACTTGTGAAAATTTCATGCCACGAAAATATCTCTCTTTACAATATTCTTTATTCTTTGATTATCAATTCAAAGCTGTTGTAGCGGGTCCATGTCAGGATTTTGAAGAGCTGTTGCAATCATGATTGTTTATACATTTTGATCAGCAAAGTTTGAGACAAAATGCATTTTTTAAGTCTTTTTAAAGGTCTTTTTCATTTTGCACAGGTGGTTTTATGGGGTTCAAAAGGCATCCAGGGTCAGATATCACCTGCATTACCAATAGGTAAAGATACAATTTTTTTTTTAACTTAAGACTGTGACACATCAGGGTGAGTTCAGCACAAGGGACCCTTTATCCAATGCATTGTCCATATCATGATAATTTTTGATATGATGACAATTGATGTTAAAATTTGATACATTTTATCTGTATCACTGGATGCATACATCTACATTTCACTTGACTCTCAAGGCTTAACAAATCATAAGTTTGAGAATGGAGATATGGGCTTTCACTGAATCACCAGTACGAGAGAGAGAAAACAAATCTGCAACATTTGCACAAATATGTAAGCCTGTATTAAATGAAATAAAGTTTGTATTGCTCCTTAGGTTTACAAGAATATATATCTCATTATGGCATCAATATATGTGTGTGCATATAATGTTGTAAACACACAAACACACAAACCCACACACACACACACATATAAATATAAAGTGTATACAAGTGTGACAACAGGATGCATGGTAACAAACCAACCAAACCCACCAAATCAACAACAACAAAATTGTGTAAATACTCTGTTTTGACCCCTTTTCATTTCACTGTTTTTGGACCAATATAGCAAGATGGATAGATGGCAAATGTTGATGAGATAAAACCAGACCTCATATATATTTGGTGACACTGTCCTGTGGGCCAACTCCATCTTGTGAGCTGCCCAGTTCGAAGCTATCCTCCAAATCCCATCGAAAAATTACGCTGGTCCGAAAATGGGAATTTCTGTTTTTAATATAAAAGACTTTTCACTGTGTCAGTCTCAAAAAGCACTCCAGTCCAACACAACCGCTCAATGAAACAGTCACGCACCACATCGAATCTTTCATTTCTATTAAAACTTTCTAGACTTTCAAATTCATGGGAGGTGAATTCATCGATGCAATTCCATCAGCTGGGAGAAGATGATCCCTCCGACAATTTTGATTGAAAGACTCCATTTGTCGCTGACAATGGGCGTAAATTATATCCCATCAGTATCTATCCCCTCACCGCCCCCCCTTTTTTTTTTCCCCTTCTGGTATCACATTCCTCCCATGTCTTGACAGGGAGGAAGATCTTGGGTCTTTGCTGTTGCCGTGGTGACCACCTGCCCAAATTCATTTCCATCCCAGCAGAGGAAGGCAGCGTGTCCAGCCGCCCCGCCCACCCGTCCCCAAAATCTGGCGGAGGAAATGAGACTTGGGGAAATGGTCCTTGGCATACGTAATTAACAAGCTGTGGGTCTGTCTTGTCTTGCATCTACGACTTTTGGAATCTGACCCCCACTCTCCTTCTTTCAAAAAAAGAATAGAGTGAGGGGGGATGCGTACATTGCAATGTACCCTCCAGCCCTCATGACTGGTCATTGGCTAGTGTGCCAGAGTGTCTACAAACGGTTCTCGTTGAGGTACTTCGTATGTAGAAGACACTGATGCATAAATTACCATCATCACATTGAAAAAGGGGGGCCCCAAAGTAATTTCTTAAATATATCATGTGGATATTAAAGCATTAATGAATAAATGCATATTGATAGTGTATTAACGTGTGTATATTACAGTGCAATGTAATGGTGAGCATAATATTTCTAAATGTTCATTGAAATGGCAATTGAAGACATCATACCCATCCAGAAAAGACACAGTGCTCGGTTTTTAAATATAAACTATGCCACATATCAAATGATTTAAAATATGCTTTGCAGCAATTTGACTAACATGAACAAATTTCTGTGACACACCATAGTTTGCACTGAATACTCAACTAAACCAGGGAGGTGGAAGAAAGATGGAGTGTGCTCTTCTGAGTTTCCTTTGAAGTCATGCGTGGCCCCGACAGCGTTTTTTTCCCCCTCCCGTAATCCCATTACTCACGCTCGGCGCACTGCAAGT
Source organism: Diadema setosum (assembly GCF_964275005.1). Classification (NCBI taxonomy): domain Eukaryota; kingdom Metazoa; phylum Echinodermata; class Echinoidea; order Diadematoida; family Diadematidae; genus Diadema; species Diadema setosum. The sequence continues at coordinate 10,559,303 of NC_092706.1, forward strand.
CGTAAATCTTGTGGCGGAAATCACGACGCGAAATGCATTGTGGTCGGGGAATAAAATGGCGTCCTACGGTGTAAGCACAGAACTCATACTCATAGAGTGTATTCTGTAAAGCAGTGGTGTAAGCAGTGGTGGTGGTTCTGGCGATCGTGATTTTGACAGAGACGAGTTTGTTGAGGAGGAATTGCTTTTAGCAAATTCAAAATCACATTGACACAGCAACTTAACGAAATTTGATTTGCAATTGAAACTGAAACTCAGAAAGTTAGTTGTACTTGGAAATTGGAGGCCAAGGCAAGGGCAAGGCTCAGGACACTGTTTAATAGCGCAGCGTCACCTCAGGTACGCTGCCTGGCAAAAGTATACCTAACGTTAGTCCTAGCTAGTAGACTCTAGTATTTCACAAACTAGAATCTAACCACTGTTAAACGTTAGATTCTACTAGCTCCAGAGGGGTACTCTACTACTTTTTAATTCAATTTTTTATAACGTTAGCATGGGGTAGAGTCAAGCCGATTACCGGTATTTACCGATGAATGATCGAGGGAGAGTGAGGCGAAACACTGTATACTAAGCTCTGTTTTTCCCCCTAAAATATACTTACAGCATCATACATCTAGGCTTTTATAGATATCATCTTTAATTCTCTACGGAAATTATTATAATCAAGGCTGATATGTCTAATTTACACTTTTTAACACTCAACTTTCCATTCCAATATGTATTTACTAGTAACTCAAATTCACCGAAACGGCAACGAACGCTGTCCCGACGCCTACGCGGCGGCCCTACAACAACCTGACAAGTACGCTGAAAAGCCCCAGCTCGCTCGGGTGCAGACGAAAAAAAAAACCGCCTCGGTCTCTATGAAGCACTACTTTTACACTCGAACTGTTTGAAAACACGCCCGAACACGCTCATGTAACTTATATCATTTTGAAGATCAAGGTCAGGCCTACCTCTCTAACTATAAAAAAATTGCGGAAATGTGCGGGATTTCTCATAATCGATACAGAAACAATATGATGACATCTCTAGCGCACAAAACTTACTGCTCAGTAACTCCGTTGTTTGTGTACCGATTTCGCTGGTTCAAACGGCAATCTCCTCAGCACAGTCTGCTGAACCAGCGAAAGGTATAGACATACCACGCTACCCAATTCTTGAGCCATAAGTTGTAGCTTTCGAAGGGGGACGTCTTTCACTGAATGTAATAGACTGCCAAAATTTTGAATATGACGTCATATTGTCGGTGCCACGCATCGCTTCAAAGCCCGATTTTTACGAGCGTGTGTTTATGGAAGGCCTGGAAAGGAGATCATGTTGCGTCACTCTAGTGCGCCGGAGGGTGATGGGTGGACCGATAAGGCCAGATTTTGACATATTTATCACAGAATGAGGGTTGGATTTCAAGACGTTAATCGGTGTAAGACCACTTGATTTTTTCTCTGAGGGAAGCTCTCAGAGTGCCATCTCCATCTTTCTTCCACCTCCCTGACTAAACACTACAGGCTATCATCATATATGTGTGATTTGCTACAAATACCTGTATGAAAGAACTAATTACACAAAAAGCAATGCACCAAATGACAGATAAAATAAAAATGGAACACCCGCAATGAAAAAAGGGATAATTGCAATGTCATAGAACAATAATAATTTCTAGTCTAGTTTATCCATACACTGTAATCAGAAATTGCCAATTTGAATCATAAATCCCGCAAAGCAGATGAAAGAGAGAGAGGAAAAAAAAGACACTTTGGAGGCATCCATAGAGGATGACAGATATGGTATATTGTTCCAGTTGCCACGGCAACCAGGGGGTGCTACCTCCCATGCCAGGGAGAATGCAGTCAATTGGTAGTCAAAGCTTGATTCTTTGGTCCTAATACAATGGATGGCCATGGCATCACTAAAGACATCCGCAATCATATGAATGCATGTTTGTTTTCCTGTGCTATCGCCAACGTGGTGCTGGATATTTCTTCACTACGGGAATGTGCCTTGCGTCGTCGATACACAAAGAGCATTGAAATTAGGTTCCAAGTATAACAGTGGCACTCAGTAAAGTAGGGATGGGGAGGCAGAAAAATGTCAACAGAGATGATTTTGAATACCCTCATATTTCTTATCACAGGATATCAATAGATGCAATCATGTACGAGGTTATCGCAGACAGACACCAGTGATCGGTTGTGCGGACAGATCAGGATTGCTCTACCCCGAGGTTGAAAGAAGAGTACAATAAGGTCCTGGCAAGATATTTTGATAAGTTTATTGCAACAAAAGCACAACCTTATTTCAGATTCAAAAGAGAACATGTTTGTCAACATGTTAGAAATGCCTAACATACCAAAGTTCTAGTTTGGTTTCAAGGACAAGTTCAACTTAATATGCATGTGTACTGAGTGAATGCAGCAATAGAACACATCAGTGAAAGTTTGAGGAAAGTCAGGCAATCCATTCAAAAGCTAGGAATTTTCAAAGTTTCATTGCAGCCATCATTGGATAAGAAGACTATAACAGTCTGTGATGTCACATGTGTAGAACAATATAAAGAAAACAAAAAGAAAATTGAACATACTTTCACTTTTCTCGCATAATTAAAGAGTACTTGACTTGCCTCTTCCAGAAGGCAGGGGGAATAATATTACCTTTCACATATGATATGTCAGTATCAAGTTAAAGGGAATGTGTACTCTTTTTCAAAAAATGAAACTTGTTGGAATTATTTTTCTTTTTTCCTTATACCATTCTATGCATATGACATCATAAACTGTACAGTAGTAGTCTTCTCATCCAGCACTGACTGCACAGAAACTTTAAAAATTTACAACTTTTGAACAGATTATTCAATTTTCCTCAAACTTTCACTCATGTGTTCTTATTGATATTGCTGCAGTCACTCAGTGGTCCACATTTATACGAAAGTAAACTTGATCTTTTATAGTCTGAAAGCAAATTAGAGGCAGGGTTTTTTTTTTTCAAAAAACATGTTTTACAAATCATGTTCGGAAGGTCACCGTAAAAAAGTACATTGGTGCTAATAAAGTTACGATTGATTTTGGATGTGAAATGGCAGTCTGAATAGTATGATCTCTATTGAGGAAGTGGAGCTTAGCTCAACCATTTCTTGTTCCCCACCATAGTGCATGCATACATGTTCATAAAGGATGAACTCTCTTACACAAGTATAAGCAGATCAAGAGTGGGGGGATATCTTTTTTTCCTTTCTGTTTCACATCAGTATCAAGAGTTGTTTAACAAGCTTTAGAGTTTCAGAACTTGCATCCTTTTGGCTTTCTATGAGGTATTTCCTTTACCAATTTTTTACTGAATTTTACCTTTGATAGTCTACATTGGACAAAGAGAAGAAGAAACTGGTTAAATTCACCAAATCTGAACAAAATCAGACAGAAATTTACAAAAATTTGCCCATTTCAGATATACTAGCTACTTTGATCTTCTGTCGTTTCAATCTACACACGAGTTATAAACTTGGGAATTAAAAGACTCTTGAAAATTCTGCCATTGAAAAAAGCAATTAACATCCTTTTAGAGCATCAAAGGGCTCATATGAAAGATTTTATTTACTCTACCTAATGAGATGTCGGGAATGAACATGAAATATTGTTATAAAAAGATACAGCGTCAGTCAACAGAGAGATGTGTGGTTTCTGAAACTCAATGGCATATCAAAAGATAACATTACTGTACGAGCTGAAATTTTCGCGTACAGACATTTTCGCGAATTGCTACTCGGAGGACATTTTCACGTATTGTTAATTTCGCGGTTGCCAGTGTCTAACTGAACTTTTAATACTTACACTATTTGCGCGTTGTTATTTTCGTGTGTTGTTATTTTCGCGGTTCAAAGGCGATTCGCGAAATTCGCGAAAATTTCAGCTCGTACAGTATTCCATATACCAAATCATTTTCACCACAACAAAGCAGATGACCCTGAAAAACCCGACTTGGAATAAAGATTATTCCTACAGGTGGGCGGATCCTCATTTCAATTAGGGTTTATCGGCATAGAAACAATGCTCATGGCCTGTCGTATTTGGTGAAGGGAGGGAGGAGTGCAGTTAGTTCTTAAGGTAGAAGTCTACTTAATGCAGAATATTACTCCTATGCCATACCATGCACCACATTTTTTTTTTCTTTTTGAGTCCATGGTTCACCTTTTGGGAGATATCATTCTATCATGCTCTATATCATTTTACAGTCTATGTCTAACACTGTAAAAAAAAAAAAAAAAAGAATAAAGATTTTATAAGTGGGTATGTCTGGGCAGTGACTATGTAAGTCTAGTTAGTAGCCGCTTATGTAAAACGATAACTGCAATATCATTCTTCCTTCTAATAAACGCTTACCATGGAATAACACCCTGTCAACATCTCTTGCACTCAATGCTTAATTTAACTCACACATCACGAGCGCCTAAATGTGCAAAGCAGCTGGGGATATCTAGACACTGCTCATCCATTAAAGCAAAGCCTGACTTACGTCTTTACTATTAGGTACGCTTCCACTCTCGAAATCAAGTTCAAGTTCAAGTTCGAATTCAAGAAACTCATTCAAGAAACAAATAAAAGAGGAACTTTCAAAAGCTGTAGTCTGAAAGAAGAATTACATAGTTTTCCCCTTTATGATCCTATTAGCTTCATCTCGGTCCCAACTCTACACAAGATTACAAGTCACTTGCCAAAACTTGCCAGAAAACAACAACAAACATAGATTGATTCAAACTCAAAATTACCAAAAGCAGAACATACAATAAATTTGTGGCACTGATTAGTTTTTGAATTAACATTGAAAGTGTCTCTTTTGCAACCCTGAAAAATTGATCCTTTTAATAGTTGCTTGATGTATATTGTAGATGTGCAAGTTGTGGGTAATTTAGATCTTTCCTCAAGGTAATCAAAATGAAAATGTCTTTATGATGGAGAAAGAATAAATACCAGAGATTTCCAGTGAACTTAGTTGGAACCCTGAAAAAAAAAATTCAAACCATTATTCTCAGTAGAAAAGGGGGAATGTATTCTTGAGCGACATGGGGTTTAGTTCTTCATTTCCTTCTATAAATTCTGGGGTTATTAACATAAGATTTTCTAATACAATGTTGAGAGACTTTATCCTTCAACCATGCAAAATGTTGTGACCTTTGTAAAAGGGATATATAACCTTTTAAAAAGAAATTATCTGCTCGCTTGTCCCAATTCATGGTTCTGTGGGTCAAACCGTCCAAATATTAAGCCGGAAAGTGGTTAATGCCTGTATGCTTGAAAGTTTAATCTCCATCATAATGTTAGATAGGATGTAATTCTCTGCTTATCTTTTTTTTTCCCGACACAGCCTAAATCCCTTAAACGGTTGACATGGGGAGGGGGGGGGGAACTGACTGTTTTACATTCAGTTACAGCAGAAACTAAAGTGTTGATAAACGCATTATCCAACCACAGCATCTCTTCCACTGTGTAATACGATTATGCTCATTAAAGAGGTTGCGGCAGCGCTCGGCAGCGGGCGAACGGTTGGACCTAAATCGTTTGTACTTCCCCGCCTAATTGGAATTCGCCGGCTCTCTAATTTCATCCCAGCACTTGGGTCTGTCTATTATTGATGAATCACGTGGATCTCCTCGCATTCTAATCATGTGGTATTATTCGACGGTCATACGGTAGGATTAGGCAATGAAATACTAGATTTGCCCCACACTTGTTTGTGAGGTAGCGCATTGATTTAAGTGCTAGGACACAAGGGTATTGGCGGGTCCTGACTACTATGTGCATTAAATAAATACCACTTTTTTTTCTGCGCAGTATTGATCATCAGTATTTTGAACCAACCTATCAATCATTGGTCATACAGTGTGCACAACACTAATTCGCCATTGTTTGTTTGTTTGTTTGCTTTTATTTCTGCATTCAATCAAATGCAATTTGAATGCAAACTTCAAAAAGTACAAAGACAAAGAATAACAAGTGCAATGAAATGAATCGATAACAGTACATAAATAGATTCACATAGGTGATTGCATTGAGCAATGTTGATACACAGAAACATGAAATAAAATATACAGTATTTTTCAGTAAACAACAGAGATAATTGAATGCAGGAGACCACCATCATAAGCGATTAAACTTGAAATGGATGGAGGCCTCATAAAATGACTATCCAACGACATAACTCTCTTGGAGGAAGGTGATCAGGTGAGTGCAGTGCAGTTGCAGGTGAGAGTGCAAGATGCAGTTGAAGGAAGAAAATAGAGATTGACAATAAGATGACAATCTATACTATAAATATTTGTTAGCTCAATTGGTTTGGAGAATATAATTGTATCAAATATCGTTTAAGTGAAGCTTTCAAAGAATAAATACTTGAACAAGACTTTATATTATCCGGGAGATTATTCCAAATATCCGGACCCGAATATCTTATAGATTTATGTGTCACTAATAATTTGGGATTCAAAAGGTGGAAATTTCTACATATACGAGTAGGGTACGAATGGACAGAAGTATTGAACCTAAACATGTTATCAAACGATGATGGAAGTTGATGATGTATATATTTGAACATAATTACTGCTACTTGAATAATATTCAAATCAAAAACCTTCAATGTTTTAAGCTCATGAAATAAAGAATCAGTATGAGCCAGAAAATGCGATCCTGTACAAATACGTATAACTTTCTTTTGTAATTTAAATATAGAATTTATTTTGGTAGAGCCGCAAGTACCCCATACAACATTGCAATAACTTATATATGGGAGAATTAAGGAATTATATAATAGAAATAAAGTTGAACGAGGAAGAAAGAACTTCAGCTTGGAAATTATCCCTATATTTCTAGAAATACACGTTGTAACATGATGTAAATGCTCATTCCAAGTCAAACTTTCATCTATATATACTCCTAGAAATTTTGAATTCATTTTCTTTTCTAATGGGATATCATCAATGTTAATATGTATCAACGTATCTTCATTATGAGAATGAAGTTTGAAATGAATAAAATGAGTCTTTTTTATATTCAAAGAAAGTTTATTAGACTTAAACCAATTTGATACTTTACTAATTTCAATATTTAGAGTGTCATTTAAAATCTTAAGATCTTTATGAGAATAAAATATATTCGTATCGTCAGCAAATAGAACAAAAGAGAGAAGAGAGGATGTATTTATAATATCATTAACATAAAGAAGGAATAATAATGGGCCTAGAATTGAGCCTTGAGGAACACCACATTTAATCAAAAGGGGGTCAGATTCACAACCATTAAAAATAACATATTGTCTTCTATTAGTTAGATAATCTTTAAGCCATAAATGTGCTTGTCCTCGAATACCATAATGACTAAGTTTCGTGAGTAAAATAGAATGATCAAGAGTATCAAATGCTTTACTCAAATCACAAAATATACCTGCAACATGTTCTTTGTTTGCAAAAGCACTCGTAATTTTGTCATAAATTTGTGTTAGTGCTAAATCAGTTGAATAATTTTTTCTGAAACCATATTGATTGGGAATAAGTAAATCATACTTATTAATAAATTTAAGAAGTCTATTATAAACAATTTTTTCTAAGATTTTGGATATACTAGGCAATAAAGAAATAGGACGATAATTGCTAATTTCATGAGGATCATCTTTTTTATGTACAGGATTTACTTTCGCTATTTTCAGCAGATCAGGGAAAATACCTTGTGATAAAGAAAGATTAAATATATAACTTAACGGTTCTGCGAGTGGATAAACTATTTCTTTCAATAACATCATACTTATTTTATCAAAGCCACAAGATTTAGAGCTATTTAAAGATTTAGTGATACTAATGATTTCACTGGGACTTGTTGGATTAAGATAAATAGACTCTTGATTTTGGTCAAAAAGATAATCTGTAAAATGAGCAGAAGTATTGCTAATTTTAGTAGCAAGTTCCGGACCGATATTAACGAAAAATGAGTTAAATGAATTAGCATACATATTGGGATCATTTATTTTAATACCGTTTAATGTGATATCATCCGCTGGCGGAGAATCAGGCTTTTTACCTAGGACCTCTTTAATAATTTTCCATGTTGCATTAATATTCGAAGAAACCTTTTTCATTCTGTCAGAAAAATATAATCTGCGGGATAAACGAATCAATTTTGTCAATTTATTTCGATAAACTTTATACATATTCAAATTATATTCAGTTGGGTTACGAATGTGTAACTTATACAAAAAATTACGAGTTTTTATGGATTTCAAAATACCTTTTGTAATCCAAGGATTTCTTGGTTTATTTCGGTTAATTCTTATTCTGCATAAAGGAATATTATTTTCATAATAATATAATAATTTATCATTAAAACATTTATATGCCAAATTAACATTGTTAATACTATAAATATCTGTCCATTCCTCTAAAAATAAATTCTGTTTCAATAATTCCACATTACGTTTTGACTCTTTATAATACCATATTTTATCATGTAATTTATTACGACCCACTTTACATTCACAAATTGAAAATATTGGTAAATGATCAGAAACTTCAGAACATAATATACCCCCCATAATTGAATTATTATACACATTCGAAAATATATTATCAATCTGAGTTGACGAGTGTGGATTTATCCTGGTGGGTTTATTGATAATTGACATAAACCCATATGAATACATTAAATGCATAAAATTAAGGGAATTATTGTTATCGGATGTGGGCGAAAAGTTATGTTGAAATCACCAAAAATAAAAACATGTTTACTTTCATTACCTATCTTATGGAGATATAAATCCAATTCATCACAAAATAATTCACAATTCAGATCAGGAGGTCGATAGATTAAACCTATAATAACATTTTTAGAGAGTGGGTTCTCAATTTCAATAAATAACGTTTCTGCATATCTTAACGTGATTTCAGAACGGATTTTGAACTGTAAATTTTGCGCAATATAAAACGCAACACCGCCACCCCTTTTTCCTTGACGATCAGCCCTAACTAATTTATGATTGGGTAAATTAAAGATATCTGGGGAGTTTTGATGTAACCAAGTTTCACTTATTCCAATAACAGAAAATTCAAAATTGTTTAAAGAGTGCAAAAGATTTTCCAAATATTCAAAATTTTTATTCAAACTCCTAGAGTTTATATGAAGAAGTGAAATATTATCTGAACTATACGATACAATATCATTGAATTCAAGGGGTGTGTAATATTTACTGTCGCGCACAGGCATAACGTCATCAGGAATATCGGGGGTATTCATATGTGACGCCATTCTGTAATACAGAAATGTAAATTACCGGAGATTTGAGAGACAACAACTGCATAGGTGCTAATGTGCATTTTGCAAGTGCATACTACTGTGCAGGTGTGTGTACAAAGTGCAAATGTGTGTGGGGTTTCAATATACAATACAAAATTTGGTACAATTAGACCCATCTTGGTCACACTTACAATAATTACTAGTACGCAATTACAACAGATCACCAGGGGATAGCCGGACCACTCAGTATAAAGGTGTTGTGCTTTAAAACACGTACAGACAGAGAATTCAAGGACCGTGACAATTGCTCAGTTAAAGTTCAGGGAGACTTTCCCGTATACAGGGGGGGGGGGGGGGAGGGGAGTAAAGGGGAGTAAACAGTAAAGGTTCATTTCTTGCAACATCTGTATTGGCTATTGAATGTGGGACTTTTAACCATGCACCCATTAACACACGTATCAGAGGAAAAAAAACAGTACAAATACTGAATGGAAATCAGGGTGTTGATAGCAACCCGTTTAACATGCGTCAAACGCAGGTGCTACTTGCAGTGGCTTAATTACCATTGGAGATCGGTCGGTCGTGGCGCGAAAAAGCAGCCACGCCTCGTGTCGACACACAACATGTGAACGATTATACATTCATGGAAACTGCTTACTGTACATGTATAATACGGACGTCTTATCAATGGGTTCGGAGTTTCAACAGGTGATTCGTAGAACAAAGGGATTTTTTTTTTTTTCGGACAGTTCACAGTAGGATAAATATCTGCCAAAGCGGTGAGGGATGTGCTGTACTAAAAATAATAATAATAATAAAAAAAATCGGAGTTCAATACCAAAAAGTGTGGGAGGTTTAAAAGAACCATTTACCAGTTATAAATTAAAAGAGATTAGTGACTTTCTTTAAAAATTTAAAGTTGTGGGTTCAAAAACATTTTGAAACTATGAAGTGAAATATGTGGGTAGAAATGTCTGGCTTCAATCAATACGTGAAAAAATGAGGTACTATAAACTGTCACCATACTTGAGAATGACCAGGTGGTGGATGAGCATAACCTTGCAAAATTGGACCGTGTATCCCTAAAATGATGACCGAAAAAGGTTTTCTTTTTTTTCCCGTTAAACTTTTTTGATAACCGCCATCAAAAAAAAAAAAAAAAAAAAAAAAAAATATGTATATATATATACATATGAATGTATATACACTGTAATAGGAAATAAAAATGGTTGAAACAAGCCATGGTTCTATCATTCATTACACTCAGCGTTGGGAGTCACAGTGGATCAACAAGGAGGTCAGATAGCAGAGGTGTGGAGGGGAAACCTCGCCCTGACATTGGTTTACGCACAAGACACGTAATTAACAACACATATATTTGTAGTGATGTTACAAGGTACAATTGAGTTTTACGGTTGAATATCGAAAAAGGAAAAATGTATGGAAGCTTAGTTGACAATTGGTTGACTTAAGATGTTCTTGCTCAATAACAATAAGTTGTAAGAAAAAGGAAAACTGTCAACCAGAGAGCTCCGGATGGGAATGTGCTTTGACATTCCCATTCCCAGTAATGGTGGACTTGGCAATCGAAGACAACCATTTTCAACCAAAGATTACGTAACTTATTTACGAGTCAAAGGGCGATGCCCGTCAATAAATCCAACAGGGTAGATAAAATCTTCCTGAATGGTAGGGCTCCTGGAAGGTAGTGACAAACATACATTCTTTTCGTGGCTAATGTGTTAAATGATTTTTTTTTCTTTATTTGTTTGTTTTTGTTTTTTTTTTTTGCTCAACCAACGCCATTGTGCCTTACATGATCCTTAATAGCCATAATAAAACCAATACAAGTTGATCATGAGAGTCAAAGTGTCGAAGTATTTGACCCTTCCATACGAACAGGAAAGATGGCTCAAAAGACCGATAGCGCATTGATTTAAGTGCTAGGACACAAGGGTATTGGCGGGTCCTGACTACTATGTGCATTAAATAAATACCACTTTTTTTTCTGCGCAGTATTGATCATCAGTATTTTGAACCAACCTATCAATCATTGGTCATACAGTGTGCACAACACTAATTCGCCATTGGGAAGAATTACTGAGCTTTAAAGGTAGGGAATCCCATTTGCATGCCTTAAATGAAGAGTTGTATAAATACAGTGGTATGTTGAAGAGAGTATCATTTTAGAAACTCCCATAAAGTATTGAAAGTGGAAGGTAACATTTAGTACATTTTTATTGACCGTTAGATTTTGAATTGAATTTTTTTCGGGGCTCACCGTAAATTCCAGTACATTACTAGGCTACCTTTGCAGACCCATGCACTGCATGTGTGTCCATCATGTATATTTTGTGAAGAAAGTTCATCAAAACTTACAAACATTTCTATATACATTCTTGCCACACACTCTATATGTTATTACATCAACTCTTATACTTTTATATTTGTGTTTATAGAAAAAAAAATACAGAAGACTGCAACAAAAAGGCTTAAGTGTGGCTGACACACAGAACTACTGAGTAGTTGAGTTTTGTGGCTACTGAGTAGTTGAATTCAATGGGACTCAACTGTGAGATCAATTCATGAGAATTTTACTGTGGACATTTCAAATTCATGCAAATGTATGTACGGACAGTAGTACATTACTGAACATTCACTGTAAAGGACAATGTCAAGCTATGAAAAATGATGTAATCATGCACATGACTATATATGGTGGTCAGCTCTAAAGTAGCAACAGTCCTTACATTGCAAAGTATGAAGGGAGTCAGTACATTGCCAAGTTAGGGAGTCAAACAACACCGATAGACTTTCAAGAAATAACACTGACTGATCAATGATTACAATCATTGTATATAGCATGTATATGACATGGTAGTTACCATGGCAACAGTCGGCACATTGCCAATTTAAGGAATCAGATATCACATATTATCAGGGCTCGGGCCACTTAAATCTTGAAATCTGAAATTTTGGTATTCGGAAAAAGATATGTGGTGACCCACAATGAGTGCAAAAGAAACAATCCATTTTTTTGTGACCCATAACATAAGAGCTAAAGAAACAAACTTAGTTGCCAGATTGGGCCACCAAAAGATAAATTTGGTGGCCCAACACCAAGTGTTAGTGGCCCCAGGCCATTGGACAACAGCGAATATCAAGTCCTGATTATTATGGACATATTAATGTCAAGTAGCCTGTGTTTCCTAATATTGTACTAGATCCAGCATCAGATGCAAATTAGTCAGTCAAAGCATACATTTGACTGTGAAATCTTTGATTTCAGAAATGCTCAATTCGTGCAGAGAGCAATTTGGAAAGTTGCTTCCTCAGCTGGAACTCTGGTATAATAAAGAGTTCTAATAAGTAACAACTGAAAGCTTTGGCATTAAGTACTGGTGATCACACTATTGTATTATATTGATTTGTGCCTCAAACATAAACAGGCAGTGTTTATAGCAGAAAAAAAAAAAAATCTCTCTTTCCTTTTAAACTTTGATCATAGTTTCACTCTTATCAAAGAAAGCACCCTGACCAGAAAGTGGCAGGGGTTTGAAATCTTCGATGCAAAAATGTATTTGTAGCTGGCTTCCTCCAAACACAGAATCCGAGGGTTTCAGTGTTATTTCTCTTTCTCCCAAAATCACAGCAGAGATTAAAATGCATGGCGTCTTTGAAGAGATTTTGGCACTTTGGAAAGTCAATAGCGGTCAATAGCGTTCCATCTCCCGCAAAGTGAGCAGACACTTTCATCCATCTTTAATTGGATTGGCCCGTAACGGCGGGACTCGTCGTTGCCGATTTCCTTTTGTTTTGTTTAATTTAGGGATCGCAGTGCCAGTTTCTTTAAATAAAAAAAAAAAAGAAAAGAAAACAACAACAACAGAAATGTTTGCATCGACGAACAATGTACAAATGTGCGTCAGCTCATCATCATCATCGCTCAATAATGGTTGCTGTTGGCGATGCGGAATCCTGAATGTTTAATGGCTCCAAAGCCACACCGCTCCTTCTTCTCGGTCTTGTCAGAAATATTTCACGACAGATGCATCAATGCCGCTGTGGTAAATAACAAGGTCTTACTGGTGAAGAACAGGCATGTGATTTTTTTTCCTTTTTTTTTATGTTGCCAAAGCCACCATAGATGCATTCACATTAGAATTACCATGATGTTAGATATCACAGTAATTTGTTGTTACCATTCTCACTGCTGAAATACCATGGTAATAAATACCATGGGTATTTCAATTGGTACCATTTTCAGTCACAAAATGCAGAGGTTCACTGTATTTCTGGCCCGAAAGTACAACTCTCTCCGAGGTACATGTAAGCCGCTGCGCATACGCAAATATCCTACGGGGAGAAGACGGGAAGTGTGTCGGGTCACATGAGACAAACGCTGCAGTGCGGTGGGCAGTATTTTGTGACATGATTCACATTCAAAGCATGCATGCATATTTCACACAAAATTTGAATTACCGCCCTAAATACCATCATATTTTGCAATGCATTTTGCAGTGCATTTGCATTCACACGTTGAAATGTCTTGCGAGATACGGTATGAATTACGGTGTTTCACCAAGGGTGTGAATGGGGCCTTATACGAAACACTTGAGCTGGCACTGATGAAAACTGCTTTCATGCTCTTTTAGTATTTAAAACATGCTACCAAAAGCACTCCTCCTCCCTTTGGCATGCAAAGGCTTAAAAAAATTATTAAAACTCCTTTCTATACATGTGCTTGTGGCTCTGCAAAGCTGGAACTTCGCGGCATCCCACCAACAGTAAGACATCAAGTGTTTTGGGCAAAAGTCTTTCGATTTCATTTTCACAAATCTTTCATCACGTCCCAGTGGAACAGCAGTGCCAGAACTTCGTAGCACCTCCAACAAACAAATTGCATTTTAAGCAAAGACTAGCTGTGAAGAATTATCCTACAAATAACGAATTTAAAGCAATCTCGCAACACGTCAGCATGGGTAGAGAAAATCTTTGCCACCCTTTCATACCTCTGGGAAATCACTAAATGACACTACACCAGAGCTTTGTGGGAATTTAACAATCAGAAGAAAAAAAAGGGGGGGCATTTGGGGATTTTTCTTTTTGAATTTAACCAAAAAAAAAAAAAGAAGAAATAAAGAAAAGTGTGCTGGGCAGGTTTAGACAAACAAGAAATAAAGAACTGCACTGAAACTAAAGCAGTCACAATTCTGTACCAACACAAGTCCCTTTCATACCTCAAAAACTAATCACTCATGTAATCCCACTATAACGATACCCTGGAAATGGCATGTAAATGTAAATACACACCAATCATTTATCTTTGTAATGAGTATTTATGTGATCTGTATGTACGTGTGTGCTTGGGTGTGTGTGTGTGTGTGTGTGTGTGTGTGTGCGCGCATGAGTGTGTATGTGACATAATCCCTTTCATACATTCAATGTATACATCAAAAGCGTACTGTTGTAAATGCAGTTCCAGCATAACAGTATCCTCTATATGATACCAAGTCTTTTTATTTTTTTTTTCTTTATGGGTGTGTACATGTCTGTGTGTGTGTGTGTGCGTGTGTGTGTGCGTGTGTGTGTGTGTGTGTGTGTGTACATTGTGCATATATTTAAGATATATATTTTGTCATGTGAAATTATAGGAATCAAAGATTATTGAAAAAAAAAAATGTATGTGTGTACGTGTGAATGTCTAATTCATCCGAGCCATACAGTTTGCACTGAAGACATGGTGGAATTCAATGTACAAAAAATAAAATAAAAAATAAAACAATTGTATGTTCTGCAGATTGTATCTATCACTGAAGTAAAAAAAAAAAAAAATAAAAAAAATTGTATGTTTGCGTCGCCATTCGTTCTTTCCAAGAACTATAAGGAGCTGGAATTCCCTGTCGTTAGAAATTGTTTCAGCGCCATCTGTGGGATCATTCCATAACCGACTAACGGTTGATCACATGTGGCTAGTCATTTTCTTCAAATTTGTTATGTGTTTGTAAATATCCGTAAATAAACTGTATTATAATGTAAATAAAACAGTCTGCAAGAATCTTCAGCCTATTTAAGGAGGCAGACTTAACCAGAAGATGAAGAAAAAGAAAAAGAAGAAGAAGAAGAAGATAATTCCTTAATTCTAGTCCTCTACTTTACTCCAGATAAACTACAAAGTAGGCAGGCATATACATAATTCCTAGAAAAACTGCTCTAGGCTAACAGTGGGCTTTCTTAAAGGGGAAATCCAGCCCAAATAAAAGTTAGTCTGATAAAAAAGAGTACAGTCTGAGGAGTTTAACGGTAAAAATTTGACTGAAATAGAATGAAAAAAAAAAACGAAGTTACGATATTTTGAGGCTTTGCTAATTTCTGCAAGACAGTTCTTGTCCAGTAGATATGAATATGCAAATGAGTGAGCTAACCATGTCATATCCTCACAATTTTCCATTGATCGCGTACAAAAAAATGACAAAAATTCAATGTTTCTGTCATTGAAGTCTGAAACATAATAATATTCCTGGTTGGATATCTTCAAAACAGTGATCAGTTAAATGTGCCAGGATTTGAGCCTTGGGCATAATTGCGTTTGAATGAAAAACTGGAAATTTCAAAATTTTATGTACAAACTATACGGTAAGTTGTGAGGGTATGGCATGCTCACTTTGCCATTTGCATATTCATATTGACCATTCAAGAACTGTTTCGTGAAAAATTAGCGAAACTTCAAAATGTCATAACTTCCTTATTTTTCACCTGATTTCAATCAAAATTTGACCGTTGAACTCATAATATTTTACTCTTTCTAATCAGACTAACGTATATTTGAACTGGATTTCCCCTTTAACCCTTTCTGTCTTGCAGATTCTGTGAGAGAGTGGGGTGAAACATGACGACTCCTATATGTTATCTGACATAGATGAGCAAAGCTAAGGAATTCACAGACATCTTGTACAGATCACTAAAATATTCAGCCTAGCACAGAACAAACACTTTGCTAGATTTCACAAATAATAGGCCCGTTCACAAACAACGAAAATCGAAATTTCAATCGCGATCCAAATTTCGATTTTTTTTTTCGACCGTTCATACACAGGGAAAAATCGCACTTCGCAGCAAGGAAAGAACGATCAGTGGCCAGACTGCGCATGCGCGAATCTTGCATGATCGACCGACGACTGACCCCGCAGTCCCAATAGAGTTTCGCACGCGCTACGAACGATGGGATAAAAAATACCGATTTCCGAATCTCGATCGCGCTCACACACGTGACGCTTGGCAAAATAATCGCGATTATTCTGAAAAATCGCACTAATAGTGCGAGTTGGATCGCGATAAGGATCGCGGTAATTAGTGAGATTTTTCTGTCCACACTGGAAAAAATTTCGAAATTTTGATCGCGATAAGAAAATCGATTTTTAAATCGCACTTTTTCCCTTGTGTGTGAACGGGCCTAATGTACCTCCTTTGCTGGGCCTTCTCTCTCCCCTTGGCTATTTTGCATTAACTAGAAAAATGTAATTGTCACAACTTCTAATGGATGAATCGTTGAAATTGGGTCTAATTCACAAGCTAAATTTTCCCATTTGTACTGATGAAGATGATGACTCTAGGCAATGCCTCGTTATATACCCCCCCCCCCTTTAACAAATTGTAACTGAAATTAGAAATACTTTCCCCATCATATGTTCACAATATTGTACCGTTAATTTTCTCATTGCAGTGTGAATGTATATTATTGCATGTCAATATCTAAACTCAAATTCAAAAACTCAAATTCAAAATGATGCAACATACATGTAGTTAGCACATTACTAGCACACATTTCACATTTTGTGTGTGTTCCTTTCTCCTGTCCCATACATACTATAAAACCAGAAATATTTGCAGCATAAAACTTCTGCAAATCTTGGCTCCTCACAAATTCGCGAAAGTTTCATGTGCGTGAAAATTTCTGGGTTTACAGTGTATTTCATATTACTTTACCCTTGAAAGTATAAAGAGTAATGCTTTTGATATCACTAAAAGCTTATTTCACAAACAAACTCTTCTATTTATTGATGCCAGAGGAAATTCCATTATGGGGGGGGGGGAATGAAAGTGAAATTGTTTCAAAGAAGAGGGGAAATCTTGGAAGAAAATGTATTATGCACAGAGGTCAAATGCACGCATAAACTTGGTTCTAAAGTGGGGAATATCAAATTGAACATGATATACTGTAAGAGCATTAGGGTCTTAATGCATCTGTGCTTGATAAGTAGCACACATGCAGTCCAAAGACTCGAGCTACATAATGTAATCCTAGATGTAAGAATATCAAGTGCAGGCTCCTTGTAATCAAGTTTGGCAGCATTTTAAGACACCCATACACATGCACACACATTAAAAAAAAGAACAAATAAACTGTCATAGCAGAGAAATCCGGTTCTTGAAGGTAAGAGAGAAAGCTGAAAAATGGGGACAAAAGATTGTTGAGACGGGGTTTCCATGCGGCAAATGACATTAAACCATTATTGCATTTTGTCATTTCTCCTGGACTGTATCAAAACATCAGAGTGTGCTAAACAAGCAGCAAAGTTTCATGTTTACAGACCCAAATACAATTGTGCACTGTCAATCACTTGTTGTTGTTTTGGGGGCTGGATGTGAGACACTGCCACTTTTCAGCGTATCATACTCGGATATGACACATATTTTACGAGGTTTTTATTTTCACAAATTCTGTGAGTCAGGTACTTCGTAGCGAAATAAGCAACATGCAAAAATTATTGACTCTTTATTGTAACATGAACGAGATGTGCACACTAGTAAGGCTTTCTCAGTCCATGACATGCTTCATAATCGCATATTTGACCACTAGCAAAATTGTCAGGAAGTTCCAATTTATGAAAAATTAGACTCCCTAAATACATGGTGTATATTATAATCATGTAAATGTATGTTTGTATCAGTACACTTGTTGGCATAGTAGCGGAATCTCTTGCTAGGAAAACTATAATTGTCATTGCACATTCAAAAGAAGCATCCTTCTCAACACTTCAAAGTAAAGGGGAAAAACATCAAGTCCAATTTGTTTCTCAGTTATCTATTTTGTAACAGCAACTTTCGTGTGCCATAATGTAATATCATTTAACACGTGGAAACCTGCGCACTTCTATAACTTCACTTTGTGGTAGCGCGTGATGGTAATCGAACACCTGAAGAAGGCCTGCCTTCATATTGAAACACAATAAAATGAAGGCTCCTTCGTAGCGAGGAAAGTGATACCCTACTTCACATCCTTCAAATAATACTTTCCCGGCATCATGGTGCTGTTTTACCTGACAAGATGTAATAGATACAACATATACTGTCATTCATAACAATCTCAAAACAAACTCTTCTGCCCTTCGCACCGACAATGCCAAAAAAAAAATGTCCTTCAAAAAAATTAAGTTTCTTGCACAAGCATCTTATGGTGGCAAAAAAAAAAAAAGTATCAGTGGCTTTTCTTTAAAGTCTCATGCTCTGGTTGAGCTGTAAATGGAAAGCCCACACATCATGATGTTGAATGTTGTGATATTTTGCAATGAAAGTGGACACAAGGAGGTCCCAAATGGACCTTTAAAGGACAATTCGAGCCCAGTTTTAGATTAGGATAAAAAACAGAAAGAAAAATTTTTTAAGTATTGTATTGAAAATTTGAACAGAATTAGATAAAAAGTAGAGAAATCATCAAATTGTAAAGTTTTACGAACAGTACATCAGAACTAATGTTTGAGAACCATTCGGCACTAATTAGTGAATCATTATACTATCACTGCTTTCTTATTTTTAATACAATTTTGATAAAATTTTTGTTGCTGGAGACTGTAAACTGTTTTTCCTTTTTCTTTGATAAATCAAGCTATTTCTGGCCCAAACTGTCCTTTAATGCAGACCTCACTCTTCACTGGTCTTTACGTCCAATCACCCCCATTGAGTTTTAACAAAGGGTATGAAAATGGAGATCTATGTCTTTCTTACCTCGCTTATTCTCCTCAAGCTCGAAGCAAATTCTCCTCGGCAGCGGGCCAGTTCCTCTTTTGATGGGAAACCCTCGCCCATCTCGATGACCACCATGTTTTCTGTTTCAAAGATAAATTCATTATTCTAGAAATTATCCAGCTACAATGTATAAAGCTTCTGACGCTGGGTTCCTGCTGTTGTGCGATCTGCTACGCATACCAAGATTGGCCATTCAGGAGTTGATTGTGGAATTTTTATTTATGTCTATCATAATTTGCACCATGATTGAAATCGTGGTCTGAACTGTGAATCAATCATGGGTTAATCATACCAGATCTTATTAGATCTTCAGGTCAGTCATGGCAATTGCATTGATAGTAGACATTGTTGTCCAAAACTTTCTTAATCATCGCGATTGCCACGACTGACCGCATGATCTTGTATGATTACCATGACTACTCCAAGATTCAGACCATGATTTAAACAGTGGTGTAGATTTTATGATAGACATTTCTAAACGAAAAGTCCAGGATCAACTAATCATGGCCAGTACCATATATACCCCCCCCCCCCAAAAAAAAAAAAAAAAAAAATTACGATCAGTCATTCTGTAACAATAACTTTAAAAATAGTGAATTAAGCTGAAAGCAATTTCAAAGTATGTTACTATTACCTGACTTGTACATCTTACAGAAAACCCCATCCAATTTGCTTCAGCAGTTAAAGAGAAATTATGATCGTTTTACAGCATATCAGGAATCCCTTCTCTCCAAGTTTTGTCCATTGTGTTCACAGTTCCAAGAGCATCCAAGTGCTGAACTTGGAAGAAACAGACCCATGACATGCTTTAAAATGATCCACAATTGTCTGTGACCACCTAACCAAATTGAATGGGGTTTTCTGCAAAATGTAGGTAAGAAGTTATTCTCTGAAACAGCATGTACATTGTATAATCATTTTGAAAGTTACCAATGCAGAAACCCAATTGTATTTTTTTTTTTTTTGGGGGGGGGGGAGGGCCAACCTGTATAGTGGTGTGAATAGTGGATTGCACGACAGTGGGAACCCAATAAATGTGGAGACAGAACTTGACATGTGATCAATTGTTGGGTGATCTGTCGAGTAAAAAACAAACTCTAATCAAACAAAATAAGTGAAAACAATATTCATGAATGTTTGCTCCTGCGCAAATATCAAACACATTATGAAATGCACAAAAATTCTCACAGGGTACGTGAAATATTCCACATGTTGGTAATATTATACCTTTTGTTATGGAAGAATAAAATTACATATCACAATGCAGTTTCCAACGTCAAACAAGCTGTGGTATCCACCAAATCAGGATGTAGAACAGTCCCAGAATAGAGCTGCTAAATGATCCAACTAGTCAGGTGAAAGATATCAATCCCTTTGCACCTGCACGGTCTAGACATCCCATCTTTTATGGAGTTGGAATTGAAACTACTTCGGAAAATACATTCACCATGCTTACCACAAGTTTGCAACAGCAACAACACATACATTGTATGTTGATTCTGTAGTGTAAATAATTTCCCTAAACAGCATGATATGGCACATTCTTCCATGATGTAACTATAAATCCATGACGCAACTATAAAGTGACGCAAACGTCTACATTTCCTCGTATAATGTGTCAATACCCATCATTCCTGGTTCTTATAAAAATAAATCATTTTGACAGAGAAAAATAAATCATTTTGACAGAGAGAAATAAATTACCCAAAATATGTAACGGAAGTGCATCCTTCAAGGGAAGGATGTGAGGCTGCACAATATCAAACATTTAACTTCAGTTTCTCTTTTGTGCTTTTGTTTTGAAACATCACAGATGTTGCATTTAGTCTTCTTCTCACAGCACAAGTTTAATTTTTTTTTTCTTTTGCTGATTTTTTTTTTTTTTTTCGTTCTCTCTGCGTCAGAGTGTCATGCATTTTTCCTGACAGGATACAATTGCAATTATGAAATACACAACATTGCCTGTAATTTAGCACTCCAGTAACCACCACAGGATATCCAAAGTCTGGATCCGTCTGGTGACCAAATTTGTGTTGTTGTTGGTTTGTTGTTGTTGTTTTTTTTAGTACTTTTTGGAGGTGGAAAGAGGGAATATTTGTTGGGCTAGCAAGCACAAGGATGCAAAAAGGGGATTCAAAATTGCTTGAGTGAACACACTTGCTTTACATGGGGATTGTGATCGCTTCAATAAGTTATTTCGGTTGATTTGGAACAAAATATCTGTTTGAGGAAACCATATGTGAGGCCATAAATTGCAACCTGTAATGGCATTTGGTGAGGAAAACCTGTTTGGCAAAACCTGTCATTCCAATTCTCATCACTACCCATTTACTTCTGGGGGTGAGACTTTTGTGTGATTCTCATGAGTGTAATTTTGTCATTTGGGCTGCAAAAGGGTGATAGTGTTACATGTAAGATCAGTACATTTATCACCTTTCTTGCTCTGGGATGACAATTCTTGCATTTACAATATATACCCTCTGATGACTTTTTTTTTCATCTTTTCTTTTTCTTTTTTCTTTTTGTTTAAAGATACGGTTGCCTTGTGGCCCACGTTGGATTTGATATGATTGATGCCTTACATGCCTTGCTGACATTTCAAATCGCTAATCACATTTTAGGAGGAAAAGACGGCATCTGAATTTCTCAGCTTCTGGCCAGAGGGCACAGGCAACTGATGAGCGTATCCTCACAGAGCTACGACAGCTAGCAGCTTGGGACAGTCGGTGTAGAGCCATTTCACACTAGCGAAAACAACTTGTCAGTAATCATGTTTGAGAAATAGATCTCATATGCTAATAAGGAATTTTTCT
The DNA here is from genome assembly GCF_964275005.1 of Diadema setosum. NCBI lineage: Eukaryota > Metazoa > Echinodermata > Echinoidea > Diadematoida > Diadematidae > Diadema > Diadema setosum. The sequence goes on from NC_092706.1 coordinate 10,581,408, forward strand.
TTTCTTCTATTTTTTTTTTTTTTTTTGTGGGGGGGGGGAGGTTAGGCTAAGTGCGCACTCAAATCACATTCCTCTTCTTAATATGTCCTTAAGGTTATGTCTGATGCTACATCTAGTACAAACACACATTTCATGTGATTTTTTTTTCCTCAATTTCTGGGAAAAGTGTGATCTCACGATCAAAGACAATTTAGGATGTGGTGGTTAGACCATAACCATAAACACATTGAGGGAGGCAGTTAAAAAAAAAAAAAAAAAAAAAAATTCATAGAATGTTTTTTGAAAGACATAAATCCCCTCACAGATTATTTTTCTTTACTGTTCTTTTTTGAAGGGATGAGGGACAGAGACACGTCAAAATCATTTTAGCAAAACCAGAACAACAAAAAATACGATAAATAAATAGATATTTAGGCCCTAAGAAATTTTCCAGAGTATCAAATGCATGAACTACTTCCAGGAAATCAATTAAACCATAAAGAAGCAAAAAAATAAAAAATAAAAAAACCCTAGGTAATCCATTCTGCATCAAATTCAAGTCCTGCATCTTTGAATAAGCTACATTTACAACAAGAAAAACTGAACAATGGTCAAAATACACAGTAAATAGTTGACACCATTGCTATCAAAATGATTTTTGTTCAGACAGCAATTGGAGATGCCAGCAACCACGCAGGCTTTGGGATGCCTTGGTTAAGGAATACAAATCACATGATATCTGGGGTTGATTGACAACATCAGGGGCTAGATCTCCACACACTAAAGCAGGTGTGCATAATGAAAATAATACAGCAATCCCAAAACTTTGACCAGCTGAAAAAAAGTGAGGGATGGGCTGGAGTTATTAAGAGGGAAGAAAAGAAAAAAAAATGCAAGCCTTCAGAAAAGTTTAAAAGCACAGTTACGACAGAGAAAATCATACTGACATGTTTTGAAGCGACAGGTTTGTCGTTGCTGTTTTTTGTGTGTGTGTGTGTGTGTTTTTTTTGTCAAGGAAAAGGAGAAGCACTTACCATGGCCTTGTCTGGCAGGAGTCTGTCTAGATGTCGTTGAAGGTCTTTGAGGACATGGTCTTGCTGGTGGGGGTGGCAGGGCAGGGTTCCTGCCGTCGGTTGGGCAGTAGAGGGATTGGGGCCTCTGGACCTGGCTCCGCCTGTTCTCTCGCGACTGGACGGCAGCTTTGTTGGCTGGCACGTCAGGAAGGGGACGGTCGGGAAAGGCGCAGGACTTGCGGCGGGGCGTCTTGAAGAGCTGGGACACCCGATTCTTGAGGTGCGCCGTCTTGGACCTCCTCGGCCCACTGGGGTCCATGCTGACATCGTTGAGCGAGGAGTGACGCGGAAGCGACTTGCTCCGCGTTGAGGCACTGTTGCTAGAGCCGTTGTCATGGTAAAGTCCGTTCATGAGGGCAGGGAGACACATGTGCGTCGGCTCAGTCTCCCAGTCCTCCTTTTTGGTCTCCTGGTTTGGCACCGAGATGCGTGGAGGGATTGGTGGAGGACAGTCATCCTCGTCAGCAGGACTGCCCTCCGGATGAGCATAATCTCCGTAAATTGACTTGGGTTTTGTTCTGCGATCGACTGCTGGTCCCAGTAGTGCTTTGTCCTTGAACGATTCATCGTTCCTGTAACTGGAGAGAATCGCTGCACCATCGGACACAGAGCGCGGAAGGCTGTACCCTGACCTCATGTCATCCTCATCATACGTGGGGTCTCTGTGACCCGTGACAACATCGATGATCTGACTGTCCTTTGGAAGGAGGACAACCTCCTCAAATCTGCGCTTCATCTTTTCAGCAACCTCTTTGGCTGAGTTGGGAGGGACATTGGCATCCTTGTGTCCCTTTGGCTGTGGCCTGCCATCCCTACCAAGAGATTCCCCTTCCCCCTTCTGCACTTTGTCCGTAGAGTCACTCTCCATGTTGGAGAGACTGTCTCTCATTACTACCTCCGCTATGTGAGGTGTACGCGGGTTGCTTGGCACTTCATTGTCGGGTTGCTGCCCCATCTGGATGACCAGGGGTTCCAGCTCTGCAGAGGACATGAATTTGCTCCTCTGACTGGACCACCCCTCCTCATTTTTCACAACACCTTCCACGCTATCGGCAGCATCCTGTCCATCTTTCGCTTCCTCCGTGACCGCATCTACCCCAGAAATATGGCAGTGGACATTCACCGAGCAGTTCAGTGTAACGTCGGAGTTCAGATTGCCCCCAAAACCCGGGCTGAGCTTCACAGAAATGTCATTTCTCATTGAACCCTTTCCAGGCAAAGGCACAGGGTTGGAGCTGGTTTCAGAGTCCTCTTCGTTGGAGAGGCCGCCAACTCTCAGCTGGAAATCGGCCACGACATCGTTTCCTTTGCCATCCTCCCCGCTGCGATTTGCCTGGACATTAAGCACCACGGCAGTAACACCAAACTCAATGTTCTTACCAACGGGGCTGCTCTTCTTTCGATAGAGACCCGTCTTCGGACGGGCCCCTTGCTTTTCAAACATGGCCAGGCCGTTTGAGGAAGTAGCCTTTCTTTCCCTGACACTGTCACTGTCATCAGTGGTGCTGTGCTCACCATTTTGCGAGACCCACTCATTTGACCGCTCATCATCCGTTCTACTCTCTGCTGTTGCGTACACTCCGTTTGCCACGGCTACATCGTGTCCACCATACTCAGTTCTGCCATACACATTACTCCCATTATGTTCCTTGCATCGCTCATAGTTTGCACTGCCGTTCTGCCAATAGAGCTTGCTTGATCTGTTGTCCGAGGCAAGCGGTTGCTGACGGCTGCCATTTACCTCTCTGATTTCATGCATCTCCCGCTCAACCTCCAGGTCCTCGGAGAGCCTGGGGATGATCGTGTCAACAGAGCTGCCAGAGTGATGTACGTTGTCATCCTGGGCGGGGAGCTCCTTTGGAAATCTGCCGCCCATGCGCTTCAGCGTGCGACGCATCTTGCCCGTCAAGCCCAAAGCCTCCTTGCGTTTGGCCATCTCCCCGATGTCAGAGCCCGCTGATGAGGCTTGGGGCTGGGCAGAAGGCATCCTCTTCTCAACATTTACCTTGGATTTCCTGCAAGTGGAAGACAGATCATCACACATTATGAGTGAAAGTCAAATGTTTTACATGACAGTGGCATAATTCACAGGACACTACAAATTTTGTCTCTACTCTGGCCATACACTACACCTTAATCATATCGGCCATGACATAAAAGAGTGTGCTAGAAATTAATGAATATGACATGTGACAATTTAGAGGTATTCAAAGATCATAAGCTAACCTATCAGGCACTTGGCTAGTTCTGCCATGGAAAATATATATTTTTTTTTTCCA